>NW_015174308.1:430926-432121 GCF_001447785.1 Gekko japonicus | reverse complement strand
AGTCCATGCACTTAACCACTACACCAAACTGGTTCTCAGTCACACTACCAAAAACCATTCAGTTATAGAAAAACAAAATAGTTCACACTAACACAGATGGTACAAAGGAACTGTTTACAAAAAGTGCTGATTTACATTAAGGGAAAAACTGATATTTGTTTAGAACTCAGCTGCATTAACAAGTCTGCCTAATCCAGTCAACTCATTATGAAAGGATCTGTGACTCTAAGGTGCGCCTGTGTACAAATTTATTAGTTGATCCCTATTTTACTTTGTTTTCTAATTTAGCAGAAGAAGAAGCTCAGATCTTGCATGTATTTCTCTTCGAGTCCCCCCCCCCATGAATCATCATGTATTTCGTCTACGATGGGACACCTTTGTTTCTTTCTTTCTTGTTTAATTTAGCTTCATCCTGACATCCATTTGTACGGTGGATCCTTTCCCTTGTAGGACCATTGTAGGGGGTTCTCTCAGGCCTTGCACATGAAAGAGGATACATCAACATTTGCAAACATAACTGTCCTCATTTTTGAAACACCCGTTCAAGAGCATCAAGGAATGCTTTTCTACCTCCCACCCCAGTCACCTCCCCACCATTGTCATGGCTATAGAGCCCAATGAGGCTTCTTTCACCCACCCTCCTTGCACCAGTGGGCCCACTGAGGCTTCCCTGCCACCATCAACACTCTCAGCTGTGAGCCTGGTGCATGTCCTCATTCGCCCACTGATTAGGGTTGCCAGCAACGCTCCCTCTAATTCTACTTTTTGAGCTACTGGCGGTGGTGCAGGTGATTAACAGAGGGAGCGGTGGTGCAGGTGATTAACACCTGCAAAGTGTAACTATCTCAAACGGCTGTCTGGCTGTTCGAATCCCACCGCAGTCGGGGTGAGCTCCAGACCTTAGTCCCAGCTTCAGCCAACACAGCTGTTCGAAAGCCCTATATGGCGAGTAGATAAATGGGTATCTGGCCTTAGTCGGTCAGGGGGGTACCCTCCCCTAGAAGAAGCGGAAGAACTGTGGCTCCAGAGAGAAAATAGCGGCACCGGTAACAACAATGGTGGTGAAACAGCGGCAGAAGCAGCGGCAAAGGGACGGCCCCCCAGAACAACAACTGGTCGGAGGTCAGCAGCGGTGCGGCGTCATTGGAGAGATTGGAGCCGGAAGGACGTAATCCCCATCGCCTGCGTGCAGCAA
>NW_015174308.1:421489-430598 GCF_001447785.1 Gekko japonicus | reverse complement strand
GGAGGGGCCTCTGCATGGTACAATGCCATAGAATCCACCCTTCAAAGCAGCCATTTTCTCCAGTGAAACTGATCTCTGTCAGCTGGGGATCAGTTGTAAAAGCAGGACATCTCCAGGCCCCACCTGGAGGATGGCAACCCTACCACTGAGGCTTCCCCTCCCACCATCACCATTCTCAGTGGTGAGCCTAGCATGTCTCCCAGCAGGTCCACTGGGGCTTCCTTCTCCCCCCCAGACCCTACAACAGAGGAGGAGGAGGTAAGAGCATTGTCCGAACTTGCTCAGACAATGCTTTTGTGTTTTGGAGAATTAACACACACCCCCCAAATTATTTATTTTTTAGTTTCAGATTTTTCTGCAAACCTGGGGGGTCCTCCAAGTTTGCAGAAGTATCTGTTTTCCTTCTGTGTGGCCCCAATCTGCATTTTGCTATTAGAATATATCATTATGATGTAGATAAGAATATATTATTATGATACAGATAAGCTATTTGAATAAAACTTGTTAAAGTCATGCTATGGTCTCATCTTTATTTGTGGGTGCTGGGGCAATAAATCAACATATCTCATTCTCAACATGGCCTCATCAGTGGATACTCAAATCCTGACAGACAGATCTTTCTGAATACATGAGCAAAAGCCCCAGGTTGGCAGAAAAATCTGAAATCTTTTACAAAAATTAAAAATGGGGTTATAAACCCCTAAAATAACAGAACCACCACCTTTAAGATGTACATGATGCTTTTAGAAATGAGTGCCCTCAGTGCCCCCACTGACAGACAACCACAACAGTATTGCCAGCTTTCAAGCCTTGGTTTCTGTCAGTAAAATGAGGGGAGAGAGGTGTGTGAAGACAGGTGTGAAGACTGAAGGGGCACATAAAAGAAAGGTTGGTTGGTGAGTAGGGAGGAGAGAAGGATTCAGGGAAACAGGAGAGGCTGTAGGGGCTTCCAGGAGTAGAAAAAGAAGAGGATACAGAGGAAAATGAAGTGACTCATGCAAGGCCTTGTGGGTTCTCCACTTGTACATATCTAGTTTTTCAAACTGAGGAGGAAAATGACACTGACACATTGTACTGAAAGAAGGGAAAAGATTCCTCAAATGAATATTCAGCCCCCAGGCCTCTCTAAATCTCAAAAGGGGCCTGCTCTCTTGGCAAGTACTGTAGAGTTGATACAGATATCAAAGTCGACAGTTCACATTTTTGCATGCTGTGCCTTAGGACAGGGGTGAGACATGAAGCCAAAACCATCTTAGTTTTTTCTGAAGAAAATAATTACATAGTTCACCAAGGATGTATACTCTGAGGGTAGAACAAGGAAGTTTGGTTTGGTAATGAGGGAATTTTCCACTCTGACCTTGTCATGGACCAAACAATACCTAGAAGTGTGCAGCCTACCATATGTAAATTCAACCCTTGCCCTTTTTGGCTGTTGGTGTAAAGTTAAGTTGGTTTGACCGACAATAAACACCTTTCTGCTGGTGACTGTAGTTCCAGCAGCCTTGAAAGTTTCGGAGCTACATATGAATGTGGGTAGGGAACTTGTATATGTATGTTCAGTGCAATCAGAGGCAGGGCGACATGTATTTGGTTTTGATCTTCGAACCAATACCCAATAACTGTATCACAATTACCCAAGTAAAAATCTACACATAATGCAAAGAGTGGTAAATTTACGTATAAATAGTACTTGATTTGCATAACTGCAACCTTGGTTTGTTTTTGTTGCTTTCAGGCCATTTTCAGTAAACCTGTTTTTGGTGCTCCTTCCTTGCATACTAGGGCCCTGGTGGCTTAGAGGTTAAGACGCTGAGCTGCAGACTAGAAGGTCTGTAGTTCAACAGTTCAAGACTTTAGTGCCATATGACAGAGTGAGCTCCTGTCTAGGGAAACCTTTACTTTTACCTTTTTACCTTGAAACCTTTACCTTTTTACCTTGCATACTAAGAGACCACTCTACATGAAATTTCTTTGATCCACATGTTTATCACTAGGGCAACTCACTGTATTCCAGCTTTGGTACATGCAGTTGGAAACCTAAGTTAGTCATGTGCACACATTCATGCATATCAAAGCTTAAAAACACACACATTGCCATATTCACCCAAAATGATGCTTACGCATATCAGAAAGTTTGTGGGTAATACACTATCCCATTATGTAAGATGGAAGCACCAATGTATGTAATGACAGAAAGGGGTTTCAGTTTGCAATTTTTAATGTTTTGTGGACAAAACCTGGCTCACATCATATGTTTCCCATTGAGGCTGGTTCTCATAGTCTATGGCCAGTGAATCTAAGCTGACAAAATTTACCAGGACTGAAAAATTCACTCAGTGTGTGACTACAGTGATTCTAAGTGCTAGTTCTGATGTTACATATCATGAAAATGTACACTCGTCACCCTGTCTACTGAGGGCTACTTCATATTATATTTTTAAGGCATAAATGTGGACAAATTTAACATATGAACAAGATAAACATGTGCTTTTCTATTCATCAGAACACTGGCATCAATTGTTTTCCAATGTGTGGACACACAGTAGTTTTCCACTCATCGTGTACATCTCAAATACCATAGACACCAGGCAGAAGAATTGGAAAAGTCCACAAACAGGATATAATGGTAGCATCCATTGTTAATTCCAGGATTTGTTAAGCAAAGTCGTTTTAAATCGGAAAATTGAGAAGACGGGAGATTTTTTTTTTACCTGTTATGGCTAATAGCCTGCAAGATATCTGATTTGTTGTTGAAGCCATTTATGCTAGAGAACACCTCAATATCTTAAGTCGATGCGTTCCAGTGAGTTAAATATGCATTATATATCCGGGAAAAAGGGAAAATTCTTGTGAATAACTACTGAATTATAAGAAAATAAAAACATTTCTAACAATTTTCAGATAAAGCCTTGGGCAATGTGGGAGGTTTGTTTTAAAGCAATACCACTCTAGTTCCCCCCCCCCAGTGTAGTTTTTATTTTATTTATTCATTTATGTTATTTATAGCTCACCCCTCTCACAGGGACTCCATACAGATTACACATAGTGAGTCAGTACAATTAACGAAATGGGGCATTCAATAGCCAATGCATTAGGATTTTAGAAGTCTGGAACCACTGGAAAGAACTGAAGGGTAGCATAAATATTCACATGACACATTAAGTGGTACAGAAATTACATAAATAGGACTTCTAGTTCTGGCGACTCATGGTTTGGGTGCGCTCCATCGAGCTCCGACGTGGGTGCCCCAAATCACGGTGGACGGGAGGGGTCTCGGATGGGTCTGAGTCCCCTTGTAGCCCTTGTAGGGGGCTCTCTGCCTGGGGTGTGTGGGAGTGCCTCTTCTAAGGCCAAGAAATTGAGGCACTTTTTACCCTGAGAGGTCCCACTGCCACGAGGCCATTATGGTGAACAGAGACGTTTGCCGGATGAAGCAGGCAAATGATTGGGCGAGCTAATGTCTTCTCTACAGACCTAAACAAACTGAACTGTGAGTTAAGCGAAATCCCCCATAAGCCACTTGAGCCATCAAAGTGAACTCTTAAACCTCCGAGTCGAAGTAGAGGGGAGGGGAGGAGTTGGGGATTCCTCCCCACGCTTGATCATCAGTGGTCCACAAGTAATAAAGAGGAGGGGAAAGTGGAGGTATCGGCGAGAGAACTATAAACAAGGCAAGAGGTACAAAATACCTTAAAGCACAACTATAAACAAGGCAAGATGTACAAAATACCTTAAAGCGCATATAATTTGATGAATTTTCAGACTCCTTGAATGATCCTTATCTTGTATAAACAATGTCGGGTAGAGGGAAAAATTGGCGCTGGAGAAAAGACCTTCTCCAGGAACTACACACTCAGCAATGCCTACTCAGGCTCCGGAAGTAGCCATGGACTTTCCCAATATGTTGGCAGCAGCATTGCGCCCTCTGCTGGACTAGAATTAACAACAAACTGGACTGTTTCCATAAGCAACTATCGGGAATTCATGAAAGGGCAGATGAAACCGACAAAACCATAAATCAAGTTGAGGCCAGCATAGAAGACATTAAACAGAAACTGGAGGCAGTGGGGAAAGAGCGGATCTCCGATAAAAAGCAACTACTACAGCTTCAAATGGAGAAATCAATGTATGTTCGATGCTTCCAGGGTATCCCAGAACAGAAAGAGAAGAATTTAAAAGAATTATTAAGTGAAGCATTGGCACCAGTGATGGACCTTAAAGAGGATGCATTGCAAAATGAGATGGACCTGGCATATTGAACTTATCCAGATTTTATCAAGAAAAATAAACTACCTGGTGAAATATTTGTTAAATTCTCCAAAAGATCAATCAGAGATGCAATTCTGAAAGCAACAACTGGGAACCCCCTGAAAGTTAAAGGACAAGATGCAAGAATTTTGAAAGACATTCTATTTGAGATACGAAAACAGAGACGACAACACAAAGAGCTAATTTCTTTCCTGCACAAGAATTTCATTCCTTTCAAATGGATATTTCCAGAAGGACTTATACTCAAGAGCCAGTTTGGTGTAGTGGTTAAGTGCGCAGACTCTAATCTGGGAGAACCGGGTTTGATTCCCCACTCTTCCACTTGCACCTGCTGGGTGACCTTGGGCAAGCCATAGTTCTCTCAGAGCTGTTGTCTCAAGGGCAGTTCTGGAAAGAGCTCTCTCAGCCCCACCTACCTTGCAGGGTGTCTGTTTTGGGGAGGGGAAGGGGATGGAGATTGTAAGCCACTCTGAGACTTCTTTTGGGTAGTGAAGAGTGGGGTATAAATCCAATCTCTTCTTCTTCAATCAGAATGATAAAAAGATGAAGATTGATTCCATGCAGAAAGCAAGCGCTTTTTTGGAACAACAACAAAAACCGATAAAAGACAAAGGAAAAGCAGAGGGAAAATTGCATGAAGAGGATAAAAGCGATCACAAGACTGATGATAGTTCAAGCAATCTTGGTAGCTCCTCAGAAGGTTCTGAATCTGAAAAAGGAGTAGCAGCTCCCAAACTGTTTAAACTGAAATACAAGAAAAACAAATGATACGATAATCACTTTTGTAATAGAAGTATGAAAATTCATCTTTTGTTTAAAAAATTAGAGTATAAAGTACCCAATCAGAATGGCTTAAGTTAGCTTTATATAAAGAAATAGAGAATACAGGAGCATAATTTTACTTTTTTCATTGTTATATTGTAAGAAGACGTATGAGAACGACTTTGTGTATTATGATATTTGCCTTAAGCTTGTAGTTTTATATTTTAGGGGTTTTTTTTAGTATTCCCCTTTCCATATGTAGTTTGTGTAGTAATGAGGGAACACACACACTCCATTGGAAACACAGGAAATGCCTGTGGACTGAAAGCAGTAATCCCTGTGCTGCCTGTTACAATTTTGTGTGCCAGCACCCCCTGTACAGTTTAAAGGGAGCTATGGTCTCAGTGTTACTGCGGTGAGGATTCAGGTGGCCAGGTCAGCCATATCAAAGTTATTTAACTTTGTAATATCTTCTTCTCCATTAACCTGATTTGGTGGTAACAAAGCACAGGCCTGCACATGTGGCCCTGGCCCATAGCGCTTTAATCAGAAAAGTGCAGAAGCTGGTGGTTATTTGCCAAACCTTCAAAGGATGGGCTGGGAAAAGGTACATTTGCTTTGGTACCATTAAGGTCCTTCAATTAGATAGCCATGGGACTCTTTCTTAGAGAAAAATCATACCACTCAGGGCTCCCTGTGATTTTAATATGGGCAGGTCAGCTTTTGATTGCACTTGCAACAAGAGCCGGCTGCCCACTAAGAATTGTACAGTAAGAGCTCAAAGTGGAGTGCTCAGTTTCCCAATGGCAGCACTTTCAAACTATTAAGTTTTTGTTATATTTTTTGCTCTGATATATTTTTCAGCTCTGGAAAGTTAATCCAGCCTCCAGAAAGATGCCTCTGTGTAGAAATGCCTGTTCTCAGCTCTCAGTAGAACCTCACCACAGGGATAATATTTCCATTAGTGGGCACTCATGTAACAATGTTAATGCGTTTCTGGCTGTGAAGTAATTGTGAGTGCAAATGAGAAATCAGGAGTCATCCCCTGGGCTGTGATGCACAAATGCACTGTAGAGGGTGTAAAAACAATGGAGACCAGAGGAGGGAATGGGAAATCCTCTTGATGAACCTATTGGGATTATTCTAGGCCAGTGTGATGGCATTTTTTGATAGCTCTGAATTTATCCTCATCCATCCTTCTCTTCCTAAGGACTGAGGGAAATGCCTTTCCCATCTGAGTGGCAGAGAAGGGAAATTTCCAGAACTGAGAAGAAGAAGTCAGATGAAGTAAGTGAGCAAAGTAAAATAACATGAAAAGAGAAAAGACAAAAAGAGGGGGATACAGCTCTGTGGCTGACTGAGGGGTTTTCTGCATTATCATTTTCCTTGCTTATGTGTTTCTGTTGCTTCAGGGGTGTTTTTTCTGTTCTGCATATATTTTATTCCCTCTAATGGTCAGTTCAATATTACACTACTTTATATCCAGCATAAAAACCTGCAGTTTATATCTGCAGGGAGAGATGCTGGACATAAAGTGATGTAATATCAAATTGACCACCAGAGGGGGCAAAACATCTGCAGAACGGGCCTTGAAGCAAGAGGAACAGGCAAGTGAGGAAAATGAGAATGCAGAAAAGCCCTGAAACTGGTTTAAAACACATTTCTTCACTCCATGAAATTCTGCAAACTTGTCGTTTGTTGTTGGTGTTAAGAGATCTCTCAGACAATTCTTAGCACCATATGACGGATATATGGCAATCTGGTGACCGTTGACTTTTTACACTGATGGTTCTTTGCACCTTGAGATTTAAAGAAAGCAAACTGGTCTTATCTCCATTCCTTGCTGATCTATAGGTTCCCAAACTTATTTGGCCTACCACCCCCTTTTCAGGAAAAAAAATTATTCAGCGCCCCTCTGGAAATCTACCGTCAAGAAGTGGACAAAAAGATGCAGTTTGTGGATCTACACCTGGATCCTTCCCGCCCACCTGGATCATTCCAGCACCCCACAGGGGGTGGTATTGCCCACTTTGGGACCCAGTGTATATGTTTTCTATTATGCTAGCATAAGCTTGCTCTGTTGGGAACCAAGGATGAATTGGAAAATAAGGAGTTAGAGTATTGGAGAGAGGGAGAGAGAGACACAGAGAGAGAGACAGACTTGGATCCAAAGCTTAAGAAAAAAAAGTGTTTAAAATGTTTATCATGAGGTTACAGCAGACAAAGCCAAAATCACTTGGCTTCTTTTCAGTGGGGCTATTTTTTCCTGAAAAATCTGCAGTTCCTTTCTGAAAAAAATCCTTTCCAAGCTCCTGTCCAGGATTTTTCAGGGGAAGTTGTACCTTCTTTTTTTTTTCCTACTGTGTTAAGCAGAGAAACCCTTCCCCTATAGATTTTGGTCCCCGGCCATGGAAAGTCACCTCTGCTCATAACATGGATTGCAAAATTTGTTCTTCCTCTAAGGGTGGAACTACACTGAACAAGGACAGAAGAAGCTGGAGTTTGGACAAGGTGAAGTTGATACTGGTTGTCAGAGTTGACTTTCCAGAGGACAACGATCTGTACATCCTAAATGAGATTAATTTTCCAATCTGAAAAAAGAGCCTGAGGATGATTTTGGATCCAGCCTTGCTAGGTGGAAGTCCAACTGATGCTTCTGATTGAAGCATTGGTAATTGTTCTCAGACTCATAGCGATGAGCCATTGAAGGTGATAACCATTTATTTAGAAACATGACCAGGTCATCGTGGCAAAGCCAAGGGCAGATAGGAAAAGTCCCAAACGTCAAGCTTGGAGCCCAGGCTAGCTGCTGAGGAGGCCACATTCCTTTTCTGACAAGCTTTTAGTGCCCTGTTGATATATCTTAATTTTGTTCTGTATAGAAATGTGAGCAGGGAAGGTGGCCTGGCACAGCCTGATCTAATCAGATCTCAGAAGCTAAACAGGGTCAGCCCTGGTTAGTATCTGGATGGGAGACCTCCAAGGAAGACTGTAGAGGAAGGCGAGGGCAAACTACCTCTGCTTCTCACTTGCCTTGAAAGCTCCTTGCTGGGGTTGCCATAAGTCAGCTGCGACTTGACGGCACTTTACACACACACACACACACACACGTAAAAATGCCAGCGAGGCAGAGTATAAAGAACACACACACACGTAAAAATGCCAGCGAGGGAAAACCCCTTCTGATAGCTTCATTTGTAGAGTATAAAGCTGGGTCTTATCAAATTGATGACGCCCAACTCCAAAGCTGTGGGTGATCTCAGTAACAAATCACCAGGTGGGGGGTGGGGGGTGATTCAGCATCACCAGTCATAGTGTAGTGTGGTGTAGTGTTCAGATTGTTGGATTAGGATATGGGAGACCCAGGTTTTATTTCCCCAACCTGCCATGGAAGCTTGCTGGGCAACCTTTGGCTAGTCACATATTTTGAATCTAACCTACCACACAAGGTTGTTGTGAGGATAAGATAGAGGATAAGATAGAGGATAGAGCAATGCAAGCTGCTCTGGGTCTCCATTGGGGAGAAAGATAGGGTAATAATGAAGTAAATAAAACCGTGTCCTGCTAGACAAAAGAAAATGTGTAAAGTCACTGAAGAGATAACCAGACACAAGTTCCATATAGTGTAAAACATGGGTAGACAACCCCTGGCCTGTCTGCTGACAGCAACATGCCACACTGTTCTGCCTGGCACTGAGGGTTAGATCTCCAGCCGAGCACCCAAGGTACCGGCAGCATCTCTTGGGCCAGTGGTGTGGGAGAAAGCAGCAGGTATGGCTTCTGTCAGTCATTGCCTCCCAGATCTGCAGAGCCACCAGCTGAGTCCAAGGTGAATTCCTGAGATGCTTGCAGTCATGCTGGTGCTGGGCTTGCTCCAAGCATGTCTGCCTCTTTTTTGTTTCCCAGCACTCAACTGTGTTCACAGGTAGACACTGCTTTTTTGGCTGTTGCTTCACCATCCAATGATTTATCAACTAGTCCCCCCCCCCCCCGAAAGGCTAGAAACACTGAAAATCAGCCAAGTTATAGCAGAAGCATGTCTATAGCAGATACTTCTAACACCCTTCGGACAAGTATT
>NW_015174308.1:406417-421477 GCF_001447785.1 Gekko japonicus | reverse complement strand
CTACAGTGAGGCGTTAATAATCCTTCCCTCTATGCTCTTTCTAGCTACACTAATCAGCTAAGATGGGCAAAGATCTAGTGTGCAGGTGGTGACCTTCACAACTGCAAGCAACCTGTCAGCATTAGTCAGAGGGAGCGAATGGAAATAGTCCAAGCAATTGCAAGAATTCCTTCTGGCACTGCAGGCACAGACTCTGTGTCCGATAAGGCATCTACGCTGGACCCATAGGAGTGATTCAATCAGCAAGGACTGAGGAAAAAATGCCAGATCCTGCTGCTCATGAATCTGCCTTGGCCTGTCAAAGTCAGTATCATCTACTCAAAATGGCAGCCGTTGTCCAGGGTCTCAGGCACGAGTCTTTTATATCACCTCCTACCCGATCCTTTCCATCACTTCCACACACTCATTTCCACCAGATGATGGGGACCTGGCAACTTCTCCATGCCAAGCAAATGCTCTACGCATGAGCCCTGGCCCTTCCCCCATAGATGACCCAGTGGCTCAGCTATGAGTCCTGGATAAGAATGTGCAAACCTATACGTTTGTGGCTTAAGTGTTTAAGAAGACCTTTGTTGTGATTTCTGGTTGCCTGTTTTACATCTGTCATGTTTAATTTCTAGTGCTCCCCAACTGACTGCAAGGGAAACAAATACATGTGGACCACCAAGAATTACAATTAGCAGACCAAAATGTGTTCTGCTTCCTCCTCTTCTCCTGTGAGTCATTATCTCCCCGTTTCTTTCAGCAGCTCTCTTAAGTTTTAACCCTGTTCCTGGATTCACATGGTCTTCTTCCCCACCCCCCCTCAAGAGGTCTGTACCAAACAGAGGGAATTATTCTTCCTGTGTGTCAATAAAAATACTAGGAGGTAAAGAATTCACAATATTAAATGAGCTTGGATCCCATCCACCCTAGTCAGCCTAATCATCCTGAATGGGTAATGTTGTTCTAAATTTACACTGTGTGAGGGACAGATAGAAACTGGAGAGGGATAAAGGGAGGGACAAGAGTTACAAAGCTATTGAGAAGAAAAGAATGAGAGAGGCACAAGTAAAATGGGATAAATGTGAGCAAATGTAGCTTCATATTGTTTACAGTTGAGGTGTGAAAGGGTCAAGACAGGTTGAAACAACAAGTGAGATTTGAAGAGGAATTTGAAGGAAGAGAGAGGCATCACCAAAAAGGTGTTTGGGGAAGAATTTTCAGGCATAAAGGGCAGCAAGAGTAAATGGACAAAACGCTTAAGAGAGCAGGAAACCTCCAGACAGTTAAAGGTACAAGCACCAGAGAAGCAAAGTCAACAGACAGACCTATATGACAATATGATAGCTAATGGACAGGATAAGGGCCAGGCCATGAAGACCTTTAAGGTAAAGATAAAGAATTTGTGTTAGATCCACAGTTCTGAACAAAATAAAGAGGCAATCGTAATCAAACCCCTATAGAAAGAAGATAGCTTACTGACAAGAAACTGCCGCTATAAAATGAACCATAGCACTGGAAGAGACTTGTAATATAGATAACATGGTGGGTACAACACAGTGAATCATTCTGAGAAAAAGTCAATAATCACAGCCTTTCTACACAGATCATTACCTTAGCCCTCGGCGGTGCTCCCCATTACGTTTCCAGAATGATTGCCCAATTTCTCAGGGTTTTAATAAGAATTTTATTACCAATATATTCCCTCCATCATGGCAGGGTTCCCCCCTCCCCTTGGACGTTTTCTGCTCTGCTGCCAGAGCTTCTAAGGACAAAAGTAAGCAATTTTGTCCACTGCTAGAAGATGCTCTGATTCTAACGGTAAATATCAAGCTCACTCTTTTCTTCTGCTTGGAGGGGAAATACATTGGATAAGATTTTTGTTGTTGTTTTTTGTTGATGTTGCTTTTAAAATAATAATCAAAAGAATTTTAAAAGATAATATAGAGAATCGGTGAGAAATATGGTGGTACAGAAAATAGATCATATGTCATTGTGCTTTATCAGGGCATCATTCAAGGGGTTCCCCTGTCCTCAGCCCTCCAAAGCAGCCATTTTATCCAGGGGATCTGATCTCTGTCACCCAGACAACAGTTGCAATTCTGGGTGATCTCCAAAATGGTAGTTCTCGTGGAGGAAATGGCTGGTTTGGAGGGTAGAGTCTATGGCATTATATCAGTTTGAAGTTCCTCCCCGCTCAAATCCTACCCTCCCTGGGCTCCACCCCTCAAATGTCCAGGAATTTTCCAACCTGGAGTTGGCAACCCTATTTCCTTCCCACCTAACAGCCAACCTACCTTTATCTGCCTCTCTGTCTTCAGCTTTCCATCTCCAACCCCCTCCCCCACAGCCTCTACCTAGAAAAATTATGGTCTTTCTCCACAGTGGGGACCAAAACAGCTTACATTATTCTCTCCTCCTTTTTATTTGCACAATAACCCTCTGAGGTTGGCTAGGCTGAAAGTATGTGACTGGTCCAAAATCACCCAGTCAGCTTCCACCGCAAGATGGGGATCTGAACCTGGGTCTCACAGACCGTACTCTAAAGCTCTAACTGCTGCACCACACTGGCTTTCATAGGGTGGCTGCTGATGAACAGTAGCAAGCAGCCAGGCCTAGTTGAGTCATGCAAATCAGGTGGTACCAAGTCACCCAGAGGGTGCTGCCTAGCGATGCCAACCTGGAATTACTGCTCATCTCCAGACTACAGTGATAACTTTCCATTAAGAAAATGGATGCTTTGGAGGGTGGAGTCTATGGCATTCTACCTCACTGAGGTCCCTGTCCTCCCCAGGGTCCACCCCCAAATCTCCAGAATTTTTCCAGCCTGGATCCGGCAATCAGTCCCCCATCCCCTGACAGTGGCCAGGGGGGACCTGACAACCCTAGACTGCTGCCAGGCCTAGGGTTGCTAACCTCCAAGTGGGACCTGGAGACCCCCAATTTCAACTGAACTCTAGACAGCAGACATCTGTCTCCCTGGAGAAAATGGCTGCTTTGGAGAGTGGACTCTGTGGCATTATACCCAGCTGAAGCATCTCCCTTACCCAAACCCAGTCCTCCTTAGAGTCCACCACAAAATCTCTAGGAATTCCCCAGCCTGGCACTGGCAACCCTTGTCAGCCCTGGCCCCAAGGCTCCCTCCCTGAAAGGCCAAAATAGGCCTGGAAATAGCCCGTCCCCCTGCCTTTTACTGACAGAGCCAGTTAGAAGCCTCCCCCCTCCTTAGAACATTCTAATCTCTCATTGCTGATGCCTTGAGTAGATCCCTGTGGAGGCCATTTCAAAATGTATTGGTGGGAATCCAACCCTATTTTTCTGCAGACCCTCAGAGTCCCCTGAGTTTATAGAAAAGGCTGTTGGGAGAGAGTGAGGCCTCTGTTGGCAGAAATAAGTATCCGCATAGGGAACAGGCTTTGGGAATTAGTATATAGATGGCAGCATTGGATCTTCATAGTCTTTATGAAATGTGCAGATATCTACGAATGGCTTGTTCAAATGCAGAAACTTGTGGCACAACAAGGTTCAGTAGTAGAGAAGAAGGAGACAAAGGGGCCAACCAGTTCCTCTGGATGGCCAACAACAGGGCATAAAGGCAGATGTCTCCCCCTGATGTTGCCTCCTGGCTCTGGGATTCAGAGAATTAGTGCCTCTGAATGTGGTGGTTCCCCTCAGTCACTGTTGATAGACTTATCTTCCATGAATCTGTCTAATCCTCTGTTAAAACTGTTTATTCCTGTGGCCATCACTACATCCTCTGGTAGCAAATTCCACAATTTAATCACTCTCTGTGTAAAGTAGTATTTCCTTTTGTCTGTCCTGAACCTACTGTCTATCAGCTTCATTGGATGCCCTTGAGTTCTAATATTTTGGGAGAGGGAGGAAAATGTCTCTTGGTCAACTCTCTCCACCCCATGCATAATTTTATAAACCTCTATCACATCCCCCCTTGGTCATCTCCTTTCTAAACTGAAAAGTCCCAGACTCTTCAGCCTTTCCTCATAGGGACAGTGCTCCAACCCCTTAATCATCTTGTTTGCCCTTCTCTGTACTTTTTCCAGCTCTGCAATGTCCTTTTTGTGATACAGTGACCAGAACTGTACACAGTATTCCACCATAGATCTATACAGGAGCATTACAATATCAACTGTTTTATTCTTAATCTTTTTCCTAATAATCCCTAACATAGAGTTTGCTTTTTTCACCACTGCAGCACATGGGGTTGACACTTTCATAGTGCTATCCACTACAACCCCAAGATCTTTCCTCCTCTCAGTCTCAGCAAGTTCAGTTCCCATTAGCCTATGCCTGAAGCTGGGATTTCTTGTCCCAGTGTGCATCACCTTACACTTACCAACACGAAACTTCATTTGCCACGTTGTTGCCCACCCACCCAGTTTGTGGAGGTCCTCTTGGAGCTCTTCACAGTCAGCCTTGGTTTTCACAATCCTGAATAATTTGGTGTCATCTGCAGACTTGGCCACTATACTACTCACTCCTAATTCCAGATAATGTATGAATACATTAAATAGTACTGGTCTCAATACCAATCCTTGTGGTTCCTCGCTGCTTACTTCCCTCCATTGTAAGAGCTGTCCATTAATTCCTATTCTTTGCTTCTTGTCATTTAACTCGTTTTTAATCCATAAGAGAACCTGTCCTCTTATCCCATGATTGCTCTGTTTACTCAGGAGTCTTCAGTGAGGTACCTTGTCAAAAGCCTTTTGAAAGTCCAGATATATAATATCTACTGGGTCACCGGGTCACCCTTGTCTACATGCTTGTTCACTTCGTCAAAGAACTTCAAAAGCTTGGTGACGCAGGACTTCCCTTTGCAGAAGCCATGCTGATTTCCCCTCAGCAGGCTTTGTAGGGTCTATATGTCTAACAATTCTATCTTTGATCACAGCTTGCCTGGGACAGACGTTAAACTGACTGGCCTGTAATTTCCTGGTTCCCCTCTTGATCTCTTTTTAAATTTTCTTTTTTAAAAAATCAGACAGGAATTGCTTGTTCACTTTCCCAAAGAACTCCAAAAGGTTGGTGAGGCAAGACTTCCCTTTGCAGAGGCCATGCTGATTTCCCCTCAGCAGGTTTTGTTCCTCCATGTAATAATTCTGTCTTTGATTACAGTGTCTACTAACTTGCTTGGAACACACATTAGTCTGACTGACCTGTAATTTCCTGGTTCTCCTCTGGAACCCTCTTTTAAAAATCAGTGTAATGTTTGCTACTTTCAAGTCCTCTGGTAAAGAGACTTATTTTAGTGATAAGTTACATGTACTGGCTACACACTACACATATACTACAAAGAACTCTCAGGTGTATGCCATCAGGACCCAGAGATTAAGTGGTTTCTAATCTCCCCAACAGGTGTAAAACTTCATTGATTGTCACCTCAGTTTAGGGGAGGGGCTGTGGCTCAGTCGCAGAGCATCTGCTTGGCATGCAGAAGGTCCTAGGTTCGATCCCTGGCATCTCTGTGAAAAGGATTAGGTAATGGGTGATGTGAAAGATCTCTACCTGAGACCCTGGAGAACCACTGCCAAACTGCGTAGATAATACTGACCTTGATGGACCAATGGACGGATTCATTATAAGGCAGCTTCATGTGTTTGTGTTCACTTTCTAAGGAATCTTGAGCAGACATTAATGGAGACAGGAACAGTTTCCTGACTGCATATCCATGCACATATTTACTTCTACAGTACCTTCATTTTTTGTATTGATTGGTAGTGTTGGGGCCTTGTGGAATTGTTTCACCATTTTTGCAAGCTTGTCATTGCTATTTTCAAATGTGTCTTTTAAAAAGCAAGAATATCTCACAGAACTTTTTCTTTTCTGATGCAACTTTAAACCTGCTGCAGATTTAAGCAGCTTCCAACATTCCTTTTAGAAATCAATTGATCCTTTTAGGAATCAGTTCATGCTATTGTGCCTGAATTGGCACCAACTGGCACTCTATGTGGATGGCTTTGAAGACTAGGGAAGAGTCTTTCCCATGTCTCTTCCATGATTTAAAATGTGCCTTCAAAGCTGCAGTTGGTTCATGTGATCCATGCATTTTACAGCAGGAGCCAATTGCAGATTTGGGGAGGTGCTTGCAACCATGAAAAGAGGCATGGTTCTTCCAGGGTTCTTGCTCAAAGTTCGGTTTCCCAGGTTTGCAAATGTGCATTTAAAAAACTGCCAGACTACAACAAGTATGCTTTGGCCCATCTCCTTCATTTTGCCATAGCGTGTGAATATTTGACTTTGAACAGCTAATGGAGTGGATTCTTTCTTGCTCTTTGATCTATCAATGGTAGCTTGATAATTATGTAAATCTAATAGTGGAACTGAAAGAGCAGGCCTTGCTAGAGGAGAAAAAGTGCTTTCCTGATTTAACCACTTTTCCTTCTCCCAAGAAAATCCATGAAATGGTGAAATTGTCTCAGAGTGCAACCAGCTTCAGTGGGAAGGAAACAAAAAATCTCTAAAATGTTCTGCATGGAGAATGTGCACATTGACAAAATAATCTTTGTTTAAACTTTAAAAGTGTGGAAAAGTTAATACAAAAATATTCATTTGGGGGACTAGGATATACTGTGTGGATGTGTGTGTATGTTCAGATGAACATCTGCACATCTTGTACTGAAAAGATGTATAGGAAGAACTTTAAACACTGCTCTGAGCATAAGTGCGTATTGTCACAAGCATTGTGCAATAGATGCCCATGACAACTATAAACATAGTGCTGGTCATGCTGCTAGATGCTAATTTAATCTTTTCCTAGATATTGCTGGTAATGCTATACAAACCTAAAAAATTAGCTTGCCCGAAGCCGCTGGCAGGACTTGAGGTTGGAAAGATAAATGTGCGTGGTGAATAATGATAGCTCACTGAAACTTTTTTCCCCTTAGGAGGGAACTTTCCCAGTTCTGCTCCCGTGGGCTCTTTTTATCTAGAGATGTCCAGGATTGAACACAGGATTTTCTGCATACACATCACATGTTGTATCCCTGCACCATGGCCCTGTTCCTTAATAGTTTGGTAAGGCAGTTAAAAATGGGGGGGGGTTTGCTTATTTTCAAAAGCTTTTGATGTTCTTTTAACATGTATTAATTTTGATGTTCTTTTAACTTGTATTAATTGCCTGTAACGTACCTGTTATGGTGTGCTTTATTTGGTTTTTCAAATTAGTACAACAATCTCTACACACACTCAGCATACATTCTTTCTGATTAACACCAACCATTGCCAATCAAATATGATATTTGATCAGCATTGCTGAAACTGATTAATGGTTCTGAGTAGATAGCATAAGGAATAATTTGTAAGAGGAGTTCTGTGATACATTGTATTTTTTTGTATTTATGATATGATTTGTTGCTATCTCATAAAACCAAAGTTTGTATATTTTACCAAGAACAATGAATGTGTAGCCTGAAGCCCTGAAAAAATATTTTCTTGAAAATGTGCCATTATGCTGTTCAGCTGTACTTACATAGGGTTGCTTATGATACTGAGTCTGATAGTTTTCATTTGGAGTGCCCAGACAGCTACCACTTATAATCAAAGCTAATTAGGAGGCCAAGTGAGGCAGAATAATTTGCATATGAAAAGAACATCTTTTTCCTGAAGAAGCTATTATTGTCCTTTTTTCATTTTCATCTTCCCTGTTGAGCATGGGGGGGAAATCATTTGATGGCAAACAACTGAAAGCACACTTGCCCCTCCTTTATATTTTTAATGCCAAAGCAATGCTTCCTGGATGGCCCACTTGGTCCCCTGATTTTCAGCACTGGTTCTTTGAAGCATTTTCTGTTAAGCAGAACAGCCACAGGCACACCTGAGGGCAAATAAGATGAGCTGCTTGCAAATAGAGGTCTTAATGATGCTTCCTCAGTAGAGTTCAGAAGGAACTTCTGGAGATCACAAACTAGCATGATAATGTGGATGAGAACACATGGAGCAGGATCATTGTTCCAGCTAGCTCAACTGATCCTTGTCTAGCTCAATTGTTTAAGGTGGTTCATGACTTCATAATAACTAAGCAGCCCTGTAGGTGATGCTAATCACTAGCTGTGTTATTTTTGCAACATTTGTGGACAAAATCTTTCTAACCTTTTCTGATTTGAAGGCCAGGTTCAGAGTAGATCTGGTACCTGGGGTTGCAGAAGCACCTGCTTGTCCTTTTGTTATAGGAATCTTCAGACTGATCTTGCCAATGGATAGTGATAGGGTGCCTGGGAGTGTAAGAGCCACTATATGTGTTCTTGAATTGTGCCTGTTTTGACTTTTAAAATCGTGCTGGGAAAAGGTACTGGAGCCATTGGTTAAAATGGTTAATGCCACACTGAGTGAAGGGGCTTTTGCTAGAGCCTTGCAGGAGGTAGTTATTAGATCTTTGCTTTAAAAACATTCATTGGCTAAGGAGAAGGCAGCCAGTTATAGACCAATCTCTGCTTTACCTTTTCGGGGGAAGGTGATAATGTTTGTCGTTACAGAGAAGCTGCAGGGGTTCTTGACCCATTTCAATCTGGTTTCAGGCCTGGGTTTGGAACTGGCTTTTGTGTACTGGTGGGTGAATTTCATTTAAAGGTGGACAGGAGACACTCATTCCTGTTGACATGGTTAGATATATATATATAGCTGATATAGCTGACCACTCAATTCTTATCCATCAACTAGAATACAGAGGCCTTCAGTGGTTTCAGTCTTTTAAAAAATCTGATTCGATTAAGAGTCTCCACTGGAGGAGCAGAATCAACGGGAGCTTTGGCATATTCTTGGACTAGGAGTGGGGTCTAGGTTCAAATCCCCACTCTACCAAGTATCTATAATATTTATAGCCACCCGTCCTCCAAAGAACTCATGGTAGCATGCATTCTTCTTCTCTCCTCTATTTTATTCTCACCATATCACTGTTGAGACCAGTTAGGCTGAGAGAGGGTGACCTGCATAGAGTCATACAGTGAGCTTCATGGTTGAATAGGGATTTAAACCTGGGTCTTCCCACTCCTGGTCTGAACTACTATACCCCATGAGCTGTATCAAGGAAGAGGAGGAGACATAGTGGCAGCTTACTCGGGGCCTTCCAAAACTTGGAACTGTCCCTGGCTGTGAGGACCCCCCCTCCTCCAGCCAAGACCCCTTTGATAGTAGGGTTCCCCACTTATTTTAGACTTCGTTGTTTTAATAGGTACCCCCTTTTATACCCTAAGTGCCAAGGGGATCTGAAACTTAGAAAGTCTCATAAGAGCAACTGGGTTCAGCCATGACATTGGAAAATCCCAGCGGAGAAGAGGAAGGGTGTACTGGAATTAGAAACTAAGTGCAATTTCCCCTAGCTCAGTGGCATATCGTTCTCAATAACAAAAGAGTTTTCAGCACTGGAGACATCACCCAATATGCTGACATACCCCAGGGGTTTCTGCCCAGGCCAAGGAAGTTTCTAATTTATTAACCAACTCCCAGCGCTTATTTTTCCCCTTTTTTTACTAAATTAAGAAGGACATTCAAGTCATTAATTTGTCCTCGATCCTGTTGCATGAGCTACCTAGCCTCACCAAAACTTTTGTGTCCATGCAGATCCAGCTCACTTCAACCTAATTAAAATACTCTTTGTACCCATACAGATTTGGCTCACAATAGCCTAATCAAGGTATTTTCCCTTATTTTTTCCAGCAAAGTTGGACAGCAGTTAACGTTAAACCAGCCAGAGAGATTCAAACATCTTTATCTTGACTGAACCCAAAGCCAGGACAGCCAAATCCCACCTACCCTGGGGATCTTCTGTCCATAAAAGAAGGACCCATGCCCTTGCCAATTGTTCCTCAGATTTCCAGTCCAGGTTTCTACTGGTCAGAACTCTGGTTTCCTCCTAAGAACCCCTGCTACGCTCTGCAGGCTTTTTCTCTCCTTTTTGTCCTCAATACTCAGCCTCCTTGGACCTCAACCTTGTCTACCCTGGACTTCTCCAGACCTCAAGTCCAGGATTTAAGGATGCATGTCCCTTCCCTAAAACTTCCCAGTTTCCTCCCTCCTACCTTTTATAAGTGTGCCCTCTTGTTGCTGTGTGTGTGCATGTGTGTGTGTGTGTGATTACAGGGAATTATAGAATCACAGAGTTGGAAGGAGCCATACAGGTCATCTAGTCCAACCCCCTGCTCAGTTTGGTGTAGTGGTTAAGTGCGCAGACTCTAATCTGGGAGAACCGAGTTTGATTCCCCACTCTTCCACTTGCACCTGGCTGGATTACCTTGGGCAAGCCATAGTTCTGATAAGAGCTGTTCTTGAAAAAGAGCAGTTTCTGTCAGAGCTCTCTCAGCCCCACCTACCTCACAGGGTGTCTGTTGTGGGGAGGGGAAGGGAAAGGAGTTTGTAAGTCACTCTGAGACTCCCTTGGGTAGTGAAGGGTGGGGTATAAATCCAATCTCCTCCTCCTCCTCTTCTTCTTCTTCCTATTTCATTTTCAAAGAAACTGGGAATTCTTTTTTCTGATTTAAAAGTTCCCTTGTACATGTTGAACGTGCCTTCTTGGATCTATATATTATCAGCAAAAACAGATTTAATATTAATTAGATTTAGAGTGTAGACCGTAGTTTGACACAGATATATACAATAACTCTGGCACAGCTGTTCTTGAAAAAGAGCAGTTTCTGTCAAGAGCTCTCTCAGCCCCACCTACCTCACAGGGTATCTGTTGTGGGGAGGGGAAGGGAAAGGAGGTTGTAAGCTGCTCTGAGACTCCTTTGGGTAGTGAAGGGCGGGGTATAAATCCAATCTCTTCTTCTTCTTCTTCAATGCAGGATCAGCGTACAGCATCCCTGACAAGTTTTTGTCCAGAATTAGTTCTCAGGTGCCTAGTGTAGGTTCTTTACATTTTTATTCCCTTTTATTTTATTTTGTATACAATAAAGTTATTTTATCTCACTCCCTTTCTTCATAATGAGATCCACCCTGGTATGCAGAGGCTACAAGGTCTTGTGTTATTCCTTTATGGAACCCATTTTAAAGCTAATTTCCACTTCTCAGGGTCCAGTTTGGCTAACATGATGCATAAACTTTCAGGGCAGGGACTTTCATTACCCTTCACCACTATCAATCATGATCTTATAGCAAGACCTTAGGTAACAAATGTTACAAAAGTTCTGAGGGAGTTAGGCAAGTTGCCTGTTGATGTAATAGAACTACATCATTGCTCGAAATCTGAAATAAGAAACTCAAACAAGCATCTATCAGGTATGCTTTTACTAAAGAATTCCCTTACTGGATGACCTTTCCATTTCCTTTCAACTCTTCTCTGTTTTTCTGGATGACACTTTGAAGACTGTATTTCAGACATAATTTGAGAGTTTTTTAAAAAAATTCTTTTGACATAAAAATACTGAAATAGCTCATCTGAAAATGCACAGTGATTTCCTCTACACACACTCAGAGATCACTGCAAATTTGTAAGCCAGTGTTTGATATGTTATAAGCAGAAGAACTTTCTCTCTCAGCATAATTTTAAGCAATTGATGGCTTCTAAGTCCTCTGTTAGGACAGAATGCTCTTACAAATGTGCCATTACCTAGGACTCCTGCCTATAATGCTCTCCCGCTGTGCATTGGACAAAACTTCCATGTTAAGTGCATGTATGTGTAGAGATTGGCTGTTCATCTTTTAGAAAGTGAATTGGTGTTTAATAAAATGAGAGACACCAAAGGTGTTTTAGGATATTTGAAATGTGACCCTTTTTGTTATTTATTCTAAGGGAAACAAAAATGAAGTTGTGGTCCATGGAAGCAGATAAATCATTAGAAATCTGCGTTGGTGGCTAAAAATGCTCTGAAACCCTCACCTGCATCATATCTTCTAAGCCAGGAAAATATTATTGCTTTTCTGGATGCTTCGGAACAGATTCTGTACAAAATAACTGGGTTTCATTGTGCCTGTCTTTCCTATCTTTGTTGAAATCCTGGTCTGATAAGAGCAGCTTGTATCTAAAAATATCTACCTTCATTTCTATATACCTCTGAGCTACACTGCCACAAAACACACATGAGTACTGGAGAATCCTATCCATCGTTTTTACTTTTTCCCCTAGCTCTTAATTTAATTTAATTTTTTTAGTTGATGATGGATCTGTCAAGATTTGGCAGTGATTTGAACCAAGAGTTTCCTCCTCTCGGAGCTGGAGCCCTTGGAGCATCAACAATTAAATTTTATATCATGGCCCATATTCAACCACACACATTCAGAAGATCCCTCACACAACTACAGAACAGGCTAGGTGTGTGTGTGTAGAACATTAGTTTTTAATGGAATACATGAGGGAAAAAACCTTCTAGATAAAGGTAAAGGTTTCCTTTGCTCGAAAGCCAGTCGAATCCGACTCTAGGGTTGCGGTGCTCATCTCCATTTCCAAGTTGAAGAGCCAGCTCTGTCCAAATACACTTCCATGGTCATGTGGCCGACATGACTAGATGCCAAGGTGCACAGAACGCTGTTACCTTCCCACTGAAGCAGTACCTATTTATCTACTTGCAATTTCTTGCTTTCAAACTGCTAGGTTGGCAGGAGCTGGGGCAGAGACAGGAGCTCACTCCGTCATGCAGCACTCAGGTCTCAAACTGCCGAACTACTGACCGTTCGGTCTGCAGTTCAGCATCTTGAGCCACTTCTAGGAATATATAATTGTCACTTTAACTCTGTTTAACTGGAAAATGCAGCAAGTGTTATCTTGCTGCTGGAGGGCACTTGCTAAGATTCCAAGTCAAGCCAAGGGTTACAACAAAGAGTAACAGCACTATCTTAAACACCACAATCCTAAATCCTTTATACACTCATTGAAGCCTGTGGGTTTACAAAGGTATAGCTCTGTCAAAGAAAACTAGATCTCCAGTTCAATTCCTTGTTCTTGCATTAAAACATTGGTTCAGGCTTCATATAAAAACTTAGGCCTGAAACATGGGGGAAGAGATCTTGGGTTTGTCATGAGAAAGTTAACAAGTCTGACTTGGTGCTTTTGAAAAGCAGTGGCAAGGAACCACACCATTTGGTCACCCGGTTGTGGCCAAGGCTCACCTCACTCTTTCTCCGAGGGTTTGATTTTCCTTACTGAAAGGAAGCATCCTGTCATAAAAACTGTCTCTCTTCTGAACCATTTGTTGTCACAGTTTCATGTCAGAAAACTTCAAGGGTCTAAATTTTGTATTGACTCAAGAGCTCCTAGCCTATGCAGCTTTTAAACTTTAAGAAGTTTAGCTTTCCTGTTGTTAGTTGGAGCAGGCCAGCTTCAGCTCTCCTGGAGGCAATGGGCTTACCCTGTCATGGGTTAGATATGGGCCTGGCACACAAAGAGTGTCTTGTCTAGCGTGGGCTGCAGCTAAGGCAACACTTCCAGGTGTGAGTCAACGCATGACCAGTGAGGAGAGCTTAAATCATCTTTATTTAACTTCACACGCATTCAGACGATTATTTACTCACAATCAAGCTAATAGCTGGGTGGAAAGTTACATCTTGTGATCTAGGTCAGTTCTATAGCCGTGGTGAGAAAAGAGATGGGCTTCCCCCCTCCTTGCAGTAAGGGTTGATGGACAAAGAAACGGAAAAGAACAATAAAACTCCTATCATTGCGCCTCTGAGCTCAGGAAATTACTCTTAATGAGCCAGTCAGAGGGAAGCTTCTGGGACCCCTAACTGAAAACTACAATTCCCAGATGCAACTACTCTTAAAGACACACAGCAGTTTTGCTAAACTACAGTTAACGCTAGCTGGGGCAGCACAATAACTTTTATATTTATTTTATATTAATAACTTTAATATTCAGAGGTGTCAAAGTCATTTGTTACAAAAGTCGGATCTGACATAAATGTCACTTTGTCAGGCCGGGCCATGTGCGCCATAAAATGTAACATGGGAGCTGCAGGCCAAGTGCAGAGGTATGAATGCGGCTGCGAAGGGGTTCTGCTTAACTGCTGCAGTCAAGGTTCCGCTGTGCTGAAGCCACGGTCTGAGGGGTTCCGCTCCCCCACCTCTTGTTCCCTCCCTTGCACTAGTTGCTTGCGGGCCGCATAAGAGCCCCGGACAGCTCCTGTGAGACCCTTGTGTTAGATACTGCAGTTATATAGGCTAAGTAGGTTATAAACGATGTTAAAGGAATTAAAGTTAACTATAGAAGTACCAGAAAGTTTTCATTTCTAGACTCAAGGAGGATTACAGGATATAAGGCCGTACAATCAGACAGCATAAGGCGACCAACGAACAACACAACAGCACTAGGATTACAGCATTAAGAGAAAAATGTGTACGACAAACCCTAAGGCAAAAGAAACAATACAGAAAGGGGATTAAAAGGTAAAGACAATGCAGGAAAAGCAAAGGATACCTGCAATAATCACTGCAGTGGACTACAATCTTATTTAATTATTAAGGGGCCCTACTGGGCTGTTCCATTCTGTATGACTGTAAACTCTTGTTTTTAAAATGCCGTCTTGAATATTATTGTTTTCTAGCAGGGGACTGAAAAGATCCTCTGTAGAAGCCCAATTAATGGATCAGCTTAATGGATCGATAGAATCAACCAGGGCTATTTTTGGGCAGGAACGCACAGGAACGGAGTTCCGGCTGGCTCCCAAGTTGGCCACGCCCAGCAGGAACTCATTAGCAGAATAGGCCACACCCAACAGCAGAAGCTCATTAGGATTGGCTACTGTGTGTGGCCTAACATGCAAAGGAGTTCCTGCTCCAAAGAAAGCCCTGGGTTTTGACAACAAACAAGGTAAACAGAATATGAAGCAAAAGGTGGGTGTGGCTGGATGAGCACACTTCTGGTAACATGGGGGTGTGGCCTAATACGCTAATGAGCTGTGTGGTCAGGGTGTGGCCTAATATGCTAATGAGTTCCTGCTTCTGGGTGTGGCCTATTATGCTAATGAGTTCCTGCTGGACTTTTTCTACCAAAAAAGCCCTGGAATCAACCATAGTTTTGAAGGAATGTCCAGGCTCTTCTAGCCTTACCAAAACAAAACGCACACATTCAAACAAAACCTGGGTTATCAGCAAAAAGGTTGCCCTGAAAGCAGAGTGAACAGTATACACCTTGGCAC
>NW_015174308.1:401090-405194 GCF_001447785.1 Gekko japonicus | reverse complement strand
TATCCGGCATCGTTCCTGTTTGTAGAATTGAGTTGCAGGTTTCTAGCAATGGTTTACTAAGAGTTGAAGAAAAAGCTTTGTAGTATTCGGAGGTAAATCCGTCTGGACCCGGAGCCTTGTTGGTTTTGAGATGTTTTATATCCGCTTCAATCTCTTCGATGTCAATGGGATTCTCTAAATATTTTGATGTTCCTCGATTAGTCTTGGTAAAGATGGTAATCTTGACAAAAATTCAGCTATGTTCTTGGGGTCTGGGTTGTTGGAAGCATACAAGGTGTTATAAAAGGAGTGAATCACTTGTATCACATCTTTGGTAGCAACTTTGAGTTCATTAAGTGGATTCCGAATACTTCCTATGAATCTTTCTAATTTCCTCTTTTTTAATTTCCATGCTAATAGGCGAAGCTTTTTAGAGTTGTTTGATTGCATTTTTTTCCGATAGTCAAAGTTGTCTTTGTAGATACCTGTGCTTTCCATCATTTCCAATTGTTTCCGAGCTTCTTGAAGTCTTCTATAAACTACAGTTAACGCTGGCTGGGGGCAGCACAAAGAGACTTGGAAAGATGCTTGACTTCACCCAGGAAGAGTAACCTATGTTAACTATAATTTAGGGTATAATGTGTAGCTAGAACTTATTATTTAGATTTCTTGTTTTCCTGCTCATGGCAGCGTTTTATTGAAATATCCCTGCACTCCTTAATAAATATATACTTTTACTATATCTGGTTGTTCTGTACTTCAGATTGATTGGCTTATGAATGCTGTGATTGTGTAGCATTCGTTGTGCTCCAGACATTTCAAAGTATCTCACTGGTGTCTGTCATGTGCAGTTTCAGAGACACACTGGGATCCACGCTTTTTGTAAATATTCCAGTTTTTTTTATTCCAGTGCTTATTAATGTGATTGAACATAATTATGGTGGAAACAGTTCATAAGCTAACCAGTCACTATGTGAAATTATGTATATATGACTTGTCTGGCAGCAGTTCTCCCAGGCAGAGAACTTCCCAGTCCTACTACTGGTGGTCCTTCAGCTAGAGATTATAGAATGAACCTAGTGTTTCTTGTATGCAAATGAAGTGCCTGGGGATAGAGCAATTAGAGTTGCCAAATTGGGGGCGGGGGGCAGGGAAACCCCAGCTTTGGAGGCCCAATTTCCGCCGCGGCGGAATCGGGCCCAGGGGGAACTCCGTCCCCTAAAGCTGCATCACCGGAGGTGACGCAGCCATGTTGCTGACGTTGGGGGCGTGGCCGAGCTCGTTGGGGGGGGAAACCATATTGTTCCCACCCCAACGAGCCCGGGCACGCCCCCACACGCTTGGGGGGGGAAACCATATGGTTTTCCCCCCAACGAGCTCGGCCACGCCCCCAACGTCAGCAACGTTGTACGTCACTTCCGGTGATGTGGCGGCGGCGCGCGCACATACGGGGCCTGCTCCCGGACTTGTCGGAGCTTCCCCCGCCGGTAAGTTTGCCAGACTTGGCAACCCTAAGAGCAATAGGCCTAGTATCTGAGGCAGTTCTTCAGCTTTGTCTCTTGACCTTCCAATTGTCTGACACTAGTGTTAAAAACCCTGTCTTTCTTTAGTACATGTCACCACATACACTGGCAGTTCCATTCTCACTTACCAACTCTTCTGCAAAGGATCTTTAATAGCCCTCTCTCTTCTTATTTGCCTTATTGCATCCCTCTCTATAAGTGTATTCAGTTTATGACAACTAGTAACATCTAGGGCATGAAATGGAAAGCCACAAAAACCAACCATGTAGACTCATAGGCACCTGCCCCTTCCCTTGCCAATTTCCCCCTGGGATGCAATATCACTGACTGATTCAGGCTCATTAAACTTGCAATTGGAATTCCATCATAATAGGAATAATTGTAATTCTTCAATAACTTCCTGAAAGAGTTGGTGGAAATTGTAATTTTCTCAGCCTTTGACATTAATTTGAGACTCCCAATAAAACTATCCTTCGCATCAGTTATGACAGGGAATGAGACCTGGGGAAGGTAGAGAATTAGGAATACCTGATCATCCACCACTTTGGTTTATGAGTCATACATAAACTGCAATAAGCAAAGTCAATCATTCTCCAAAATGTTAGTGGTGACACCACAAAAGCAGTTGTGCCTCAAGATCTGGGGCATGAGATGGCAACAATAGTTGCTCATGTTTCTCCTACAGTCAACACCAATGCAAGAAAGGGAAGAAGACAGTTGGACTTTGCAGCTCCCAAGCCCCCTCCCATGAAAGGTGGCAGGGTGAGGAACTATTGGCCAGGAGATCCTGAGGTTAGCAACAGTGAGATCCCATTCTGTCTGCTCTTTCCCATTCCAGCTGTTCCCCAGCACTGGGCAGCAATGGAAGCCTGACTTTTGTGCCTTCTCCCCCCTCCTTTAGAGGTGTAGGGCCCTTTTTCTGAGCCATTTTTTCATTCAATCTCCCCCTGCCCTGAAGCATCAGCAGTATCTTGCTGCAGCTAATGTCAATGCAGGAAGGTCAGCCTGTCCATTAGGCACTGAGGCCTTTTGGTGCTCCTCCAGTTCTGGCACCCTAGGCAATTACCTAGGTGTGCCTAATGGATGGGCCAGCTCTGCCCTGGGGAACAGGAGCCTTCAACAGGGATCAAGATGGTTCTGTATGCTGACTGCACAGGTGCAAAAGCCATTGATGCAATGCAGGTATATAACACCACCTGGTAAACAATAGGCCATTAAAGGTACAAGGCATTTTTTTCTCTCCAGGCAATTGGCAGTTCCACTTGCTGGTTTACTCCTCCCTGGCCTTTCTTAAAGGTAAGTTGAGTGCAGACTCAAAAAATAAATCAAGATGGGTAGTCGGGTTAGTCTGTCTGTAGCAGCAGAAAAGAGCAAGAGTCCAGTAGCACCTTAAAGACTAACAAAATATGTGGCAGGGTATGAGCTTTCATGAGTGATTCAAAAAATAAAGGTGAGGATTTTCAAGTTGGGAGTTCACATGATCAGCCCTGCAACTCAAAATTCAGTAGCAAACCTGCTTCAAAGTGCTTAGCGTTGGTTGGATTATGACCTAACTGTACTGAAAATATCTAAAGAGTGCCTGTCAGGTTCATCTGTATACTGAAGAGTGGGTTTCTTGGTATTCTTATAGCCAGAGGCAGTTTATAAAATGTTGATGCCAAAAATGTCTTGATCAGAGTCTACCACACAGTAGGCCCTAAAGAAGAAAAGCCCAGAGGGAGGGATGCAAGCTTGTATTTGACTGAACAGGCACAAGATTCCAAACCAGTAGGGAACAACAGCAATTTAGTTTTGTGTGGGAAAGAAAAGCTTTCTGCTAATGGGGACTGCTGTTGTTGCATACCTGTAGGTGAGGTACATATATAGGAAGCCAGCAGTAAAAAAAGAACAAGTGGGTAGGTTTTATTGGCAGGATAAATTTTGCATAAAGACAGGTTCTGATCAGCTGGAAAAAAATCTACAGAATGTATTGTTACTTAGGTATTATTTCAGTATATTTCATTTCATGGCCACAAGAACAAGGCAACCTAATAGATAATCTGAGATAGCTATGCCTATCTGAGCCTTTTCTTTATAATGATGTAGGTCTTCCGGCCATGTTGATTCTCTAAGCCAAAGCCAATTTTGTTGTGTGTGTGTGTGTGTTAAAAAAAAAAAGAAAGAAACCTAAGGGAACCTCATTTTTCAGGGCTGACATGTAAACTCTCTTCTGAGTCTCTGCTTCTTAAAGACTGATTTTGCAGCTGTGTTTTCACAGTGTGCAGCTCAAAGATTTGGGGAAGGAATGCAAAAAGTATTCATCTCTGTGACTGGTGGGCACTAGGAACTTTTTTTGCATTATTTTAAAAGTCGGTCATTTGTTTCAGGTGACTTCCTTCCTAGGGGTCAAGAAGAAGGAGAATTCTCCATTACGTGTGTGCTTGTCTTGTCTGTAGGAAGTTTAGAAATGTAGCTCTTAGTGTTTTGTTAATTTGTAGCAATCCCGTGTACCTTTTCCCTTAGAATAAAGTATTTTTAAAAGGCAAAGAAATCTCTTCTTTCCAATAGAGCAAGATCCATCAAATAGTCTGAGTATTAAACAATTATTGACTATTTTACAACA
>NW_015174308.1:383957-396702 GCF_001447785.1 Gekko japonicus | reverse complement strand
CACTGAGCCAATGGGGGATTAGCCCGGGAAAAGTAACTTCTACTTTGATGCAGATTGGTCATTTGTTTCAGGTGACTTCCTTCCTAGGGGTCAAGAAGAAGGAGAATTCTCCATTACGTGTGTGCTTTTCTAGGGGTCAAGAAGAAGGAGAGAATTCTCCATTACGTGTGTGCTTGTCTTGTCTATAGGAAGCTTAGAAATGTAGCTCTTAGTGTTTTGTTAATTTGTAGCAATCCCGTGTACCTTTTCCCTTAGAATAAAGTATTTTTAAAAGGCAAAGAAATCTCTTCTTTCCAATAGAGCAAGATCCATCAAATAGTCTGAGTATTAAACAATTATTGACTATTTTACAACAAAAACAAACACAAGAGAGAGCAAGGATGGGGTGGCCTTAGCCAATGGACAATAGAGGCAGCTGCCCTGGTCCCCATGCTGGGAAAGGAGCCCCAGAGACCTGTGAGACAGCAAATATAACAACAGGATTTAAAAAATCAGAGGGTATCCTGAAAACTGCAGCCAATTAGCCTAATGTCTGTTGTCCAAGGCACCCCTTCCCAATGATATTGTGAGCAACTAGTTATGGCCTAATTAGTCAGAGGCCTGGCCTATTTATACCTACCTTCTAGGGACACCATGACACAGGTAACAAATGGTCCCCTCAAAAAGCCAGTTGTGGAAACCCAAAAATTCTTGCTTAGCCCCAAAGCAACCAATTAATCTCCCAATACCCCCCTGGGAGGGCAGGTGAGGTAGCAGAATAAAGCAAATCCCTGCATGGGAGGATAAAGTGCTGCTGATGTTGCTTATCTCCTTTTATTCTTTAGTCCCTAGCTTTGTAATATAAGTTTAATAAATATTTCACTTGCAAACTGGTACTTCTACACTCAAAGAATAATTAACTTGTAGAATTCACTGCCATAAAATATAATGATGGTCACTAGTTTAGTTAGCTTTAAGAGGAGACTGGACCAATTAAATGGAGGGCCATTAGTTATGACATTAGTTATGCTGCACTCAATTTGCCAGCAAATTTGGAAAACGCAACAGTGGCCACAGGATTGGAAAAGGTCAGTATACATTCCAATCCCAAAGAAGGGCAATGCCAAGGAATGTTCAAACTATCGCACAATTGCACTCATGATCAAGATCCTACAAGCTAGGCTTCAGCAGTACGTGGATAGAGAACTACCAGAAGTACAAGCTGGGTTTCGAAGAAGTAGAGGAACTAGAGATCAAATTGCCAACATTCGCTGGATTATGGAGAAAGCAAGAGAGTACCAGAAAAACATCTACTTCTGCTTCATTGACTATGCTAAAGCCTTTGACTGTGTGGATCACAACAAACTATGGCGGGTTCTTAAAGAGATGGGAGTACCAGACCACCTCACATGTCTCTTGAGAAACCTGTATAAGAGTCAAGAAGCGACAGTTAGAACCGGATATGGAACAACTGATTGGTTTAGCATAGGAAAAGGAGTACGACAAGGATGTATATTGTCACCTTGCTTATTTAATATATATGCAGAGTACATCATGCGAAATGCTGGCCTGGATGAATCACAAGCGGGAATTAAGATTGCTGGGGAAAAGATCAACAACCTCAGATATGCAGACGATACCACTCTAATGGCAGAAAGTGAAGAGGACCTAAAGAGCCTCTTGCTCAGGGTAAAAGAGGAGAGCGCAAAAGTGGGCTTGAAGCTCAACATCAAAAAAACTAAGATCATGGCATCCGGCCCCATCACTCCTTGGCAAATAGAAGGGGAAGTCGTGGAAGTAGTGACAGACTTCACGTTCCTGGGATCCCAGATCACCGCAGACTGTGACAGCAGCCATGAAATTAAAAGATTTCCTTGGGAGGAAAGTGATGGCGAACCTAAACAGCATGATAAAAAGTAGAGACATCACCCTGCCAACAAAAGTCCGCATGGTCAAAGCAATGGTATTCCCAGTAGTCATGTATGGCTGTGAGAGTTGGACTATAAGGAAGGCCGAGCGCCGAAGAATAGATTCTTTTGAACTATGGTGCTGGAGGAGACTCTTGAGAGTCCCTTGGACTGCAAGAAGAACAAATCAGTCAATCCTCAAAGAAATCAACCCTGACTGTTCCCTGGAAGGCCAGATAATGAAACTGAAGCTCAAATACTTTGGCCACCAAATGAGAAGGGAGCACTCATTGGAGAAGACCCTGATGCTGGGAAAGATTGAAGGTCAAAGAAGACGGGGACGGCAAAGGATGAGATGGTTAGACAGTGTCATAGATGCAATGAACATGAAATTGAGCCAACTTCAGAGGACGGCGGAAGACAGGAAGGCCTGGTGTGATCTGGTCCATGGGGATGCGAAGAGTCGGACTCGAATGTACGACTGAACAACAACAAGTTATGACAACTAAAGGGAACTTCCATGATCAGATAAGGACCGATTCCACACTAGCCTTTGTCCCGGGCTTGCTCCTCCTTTCCCTCCACTTCTTCTGGTCAATTTCACACCATTTGTCCCGCGGCCGCCTTTTGACCTGCAGTTTCCTCCGTTTTGCTCCAGTACAGCTCAATCCTTGATTTGCCAGACGTTTCCTGTTGCCGCACGGAGAAAAAGTGGGAGGGGGAAGGGGAGGGTTTAAGAGGGCGAAGATAGGGGAGTAGGAGAGAGTGAGGATGCAGGAAACCTCGGCAAGGAAATCAAACTCTGGGAGAAGATTAAAAACAGCCACGTGCCAAGAGTTCTAATGCGAAATCACTTTAAACGGTCCGGGGAAAACTGCCCCACTGGTAAACAGGGTTAAGTAACATGTGCGAAATCGGTTTTAGTAATCTCTGTATACCATTGATGGGGGACAACAATGCAGGGAGGCTTTGGCCTCTCACCCTTGTTTGTAGGCCTTCCAGAAGCATTTGATTGGTCACTGTGTGAAATGGGATGTTGGACTAGATAGTGCACTGATCTAATCTGGCACAGCTGCTCTTACATTCTTACTTGTATTGCTGCAACCTATATTCAGTTCTTCCTTTTAAAATTTACGTGTGTCCTACAAACTCTTCCAGGTGACTCTTTCTAAATCATTCTGTTGTCTTTCACTGCAGACCTCAGCCAAAAGAGGCCTAGAGGAGCTATTTCTCAATGTCAGCCATTGTCAATGGGAGGAAAATATATGATGCAATTTAAAACTTTGGAATCTGATTGCATATCTATGTCAAATGTTAAAACACTCTTTTCCCAAGACACGATTTGAGGAAGAATGATTTATACTACCAGTTTAAACATGTATGATGACTAGATAAAAACAAGAGAAGAGGGAACTGACATACATAAATACCAGTATAATGCTATTCTAAACAAAATCCTAAACCATCATGCTGCCACTATAACTTAATACTTAAAAATATCCTTGTATTTCTCATGTATTATTCGTGATAACATATTTGGAACATTTTTCACTAGTTTAGTGACCACAGCAAACAAACCATCTTTCAATCTGACTTTCAGTCTAATTTTCTGTTATAACTCTTGTTTAAGTATTGCAAGAATTTACTTTTCCTAAAACTCACAAATTAATTTAATTTAGTATATGGACTTCATACTCTTACAGATTTAGGATTTTTCCAGAAACACTCCAGATTTTTGTAGCATTATGAAAAACCTGTCTGTCTTTATTTTGCTGATCAACATGCTATGATCACATATTCAAGACTCTTACCTACAAAAGTGGTTGTAGCACATTTATGATAGAAATCTAAACAATTGTTCTGTGCCTCAAGTATGTTATTCTCCATAAGATGTGAATTGTACATATGTTCTGCAATACATTCAAAAACACAGGCAAACCCCTAAATTGCTGAAAACTGATATGAATTGCCAAAATAAGTACAAATGATCTAATTGTGCATCCATCATCTTACATATCCACTGTTTTTTGCCCAGATAGTAGACAAAAATACTTTCAAACTTGCTACCTGTTTGAGACACTTGTCTGCAGCAGCAAATATATATAGCTGTCACACTAAGAACTTAAAATCAGAGATATTTATGATGTCTTTAACCCAAATCTCGACCTCTGTGCTAAACGTAATTGACAATGATACATGGGTTTGATATGAACTATTAATAAAGTTTTTGAAATGCTGTGAACGAAAAGGCATCCCAAGTCTGATGGCCTTACTTTAAAAGAAATCAGTTTGGCTTCATTTTACTTCCATTAGGATTGTATATATCTGTGTCAAACTACCGTCTACACTCTAAATCTAATTAATATTAAATCTGTTTTGCTGATAATATATAGATGCAAGAAGGCACGTTCAACATGTACAAGGGAACTTTTAAATCAGAAAAAAGAATTCCCAGTTTCATTGAAAACGAAATAGGAAGAAGAAGATCCTTTCCCTTCCCCTCCCCACAACAGACACCCTGTGAGGTAGGTGGGGCTGAGAGAGCTCTGACAGAAACTGCTCTTTTTCAAGAACAGCTCTTATCAGAACTATGGCTTGCCCAAGGTCATCCAGCCAGGTGCAAGTGGAGGAGTGGGGAATCAAACCCGGTTCTCCCAGATTAGAGTCCGTGCACTTAACCACTACACCAAACTGGCCAATTTTGGGTATAATTGTGACTTAGGTATACCTGAATGCATACTCCTATTCCCCTTTCCATTCTTTTCCAGCCAATTGTGACAAAACTGCCCACACATTTCTCCTTATATCTCTGCAACAAAAGGACTGGATGCTTCATTAAAAAAACAACAACTAGGAATTCAAGGTAACTGAACTTAGAAAATAGAAGGTGATAAGGGGAGGGGGGGGTTGGGGGGAGAACCTTCGCAACATGCCCAGTGGTGGCACAATAATAATAATGATGATCATGGTCATGATGATGTATCAGTTGTATCAATGTATTGTAATTCTCTTAAAGTATTGAGATTTTGGTGTATGAACTAATAGGTAATTTTCGATGAATTTCTGAATTTAGCACTTAAAAAAAATTTACACTTTGTATAAAATTTCAATATAATATATATTGCATTATATAAAAAAGTTTGGCGTCATAACAATTTGTTTAGACTAATAGATGTAGTAAGAAAGGGTAAACTCCTTAGTAAGGATAAGCTAGAAAACAAAATATCGCACTCAATACCAATATATCAATATATACAACTACAACATCTGGTCAACAGCGACTTAATAAGAAAAAATCTCAACACCCCTTTAACTAACTTTGAATTGGTAATTAAAGCTTCCTTTCATAGCCATAAGGGTCTCTTATCTAAAATGTGTTCTATATTACACACACTTCCTAAACCCCATATTTTAGCTTACCAAAAGGCATGGCTAAATGATTGTAACTTACATCTAACAGACACTCAATGGTCGGATATATGGACCTCAAGCATTTATTCTACCAACATTATAAACATCAGACAATTATCCTTTAAATTACTAACAAGATGGTATATTACTCCTGTTAAATTGAACCACGCAAACCCTTCTATTCCACCGTTTTGTTGGAAACAATGCTCCCAGAGGGGCACATACATTCACGTTTGGTGGACCTGTCCTCTCATACAGGACTTTTGGATTAAAATATTGTATCAAATCAAACTCATTACTACCTATGATGTACCTCTTTTGCCTGAAACTATTTTGTTGAATTTTTGGCATGACGACAACATGATCTCATAGCTATTCTTCTGGTTGCAGCTAAGCTAGTTTTAGCTACTAATTGGAAACTGAATCGGATACCCTCAACTTCACAATGGATAAATAAACTATGGGACTTATTTATTATGGCCAAATCTCAGACAACATCAAAGCTATGGAATCTTCATCTCATATTCTTCAAAACTGGCAGAAACCTGGTTTCCCGTTCTGACTTATCTCAACAAGTTAAAGGACAAGCCCTCGAACAAGTTGTATTTACAATTTGCACATTTTTAATATTGTATGTCACACTTCTGCTCTGGCACTGTGTCCTGGTTATATGTTTTTGATGTGTGTTAATTCACTGTGAACTGTTTTCTTCTTTTTTTGTTGTAATTTTTCAAAAAATGTTAATAAAAAAAAGTTTCCCTGCTTGTTTCTATAATTTTGATCAGTGTGAGCATTGCAGCAGGAAAATGCTTTCCTTTCATGCAATGTGCTTTCTCTTGCACTGTGTCCAAAAAGAATGAAGTACAAGAACAATCACTGTAACAAACGCATTATGCCATGCCTACATCTCTCCTAGTTCCCGTTCCTCCCCCACTGTAGCCCACTTACCATGCCCACTATACCAAGTCCCCCTCCCATATCCCACTTACTATGACCACTATAGCTCAACAGTGCTACTCACCAAGAAGGCACACTAAACAGGTATGATTTGTTATTGCTGAGGCAACCAGTATAGAAGAGAGGCTTCCTTAGAGGAAGGCAGAGCCCAATGAAATGAGTTGCTTGGCCATCTGTAGTTTTTGTATAGCCATCAGGACTGCACTCTGAAGCATGGGGGAGAGGGGGGCACAGGTGGCAACTCTCAGCTGTAAAGTTGTCAAAGGAAAAGTTTTAAAGTCTTTCCACCCCCCTGCTGCTCTTCCACTGCAGAACACTAACTCATGCCCTATTTGCCGGTATGGTGCAGTGGTCAGAGTGTCAGACTAACACTGGGAGACCCAGGTTCAAATCTCCACTCTTCCATTGAAGTGCTGTGGATGACCTTAGGCAAGTCTCTTTTTCTCTCTTGCTCTCTTTCAGCCTAACCCACCTCACTGTTTTTTTTGTTGTTGTTGTGAGGATAAAATGGAGGAAGGGAGAACAATGTTGGGGATACCACTGGGGAGAAAATCAGGATACTAATGTATAAACAACTAAATAGATCAGGCAGCTGGTTTTTCAATGGACAATGAGGGTTTTTTTAAAAAAAATATCTTGCCATATTAGTAACATTAGCAGCTGCTGAACTGTTTGGATCAGCAGAATTTTCATGCATGCACAGTTTTGCAGAAACCTGATGTAAATATGTTTGGCAGACATTTGAGTCATTCAGTGCCAAACTGAACAGACCTTGGATCGGTCACATCTGATCATCTCAGTCAAACACGGTAAATTTGCCACAAAATCCACAGGATCTAGAGGTAAGAATGACAAGCTGGAATTAGCGAGGTTTCAGTGCTGTATATTTGGACTTGATTTGCTTGTTTGTTTTTGAACCTCAATTGGATTTGACATAGGTCAGTCTAGCTCTAATTTCTGTTTCCACCAGCAGCCAGCTAAATGTCTTTGGCAGCTTACGTAAATATACTGGCCAGCCCCTGTTGTCTGATCTTGGTATTCGAAGGTGCCTCTCTACCACAGGTGGTGAAGTCAGCCCACTGGGATGTTATGGCTGCATTATCTCAGGGAGAATTGTGTGTTGTAGCCTAGAAAAAAAAAACCAATTCTTTTCTCAAGGATACAATTTTCAAAGAAGTTTTCTATATGGGAGCTAAAACAGAAATGCCCATGTGAAAATGAGTTGGCAAAGTGAAGGCAGCAAAAGCAAACTGGAGAATTGGACCTCGGGTACAAATTAAAAGATGCATCTTCCGTAAGAGAAGAGAGTGATGATTTTATCCCTTGAAAGAAAGCAATTGTTAGTAATTATCACACTATTTCAGCTGTGCTGTATTGTCTGGTTTGTGATCAGATACCAGGAGGAAATTACAAAGCCTTGTCAACTTGCTGCAGTCACCTTCAGAATGGGTCCCTAAATTACAGTTCTACTGAATGCATCTGAGTTGCCAAAACAAGAAGGGGCTTTCAAACAAGTACAATGTTGCTTAAATCTTATTGTGAAGGAAAAGTATCCCTGAAAGCACATGGCCAGATTACAGCAGCCTCTTAGGCAGCAAGAGGGAAAAGGGTTTCAGCTTTGCCTTGGAAAAATAAGAGGAAGAGGATCCAGACATGGGTATAAGACTTTAAAGAGGCTGGTGCAGAATAGATGCTCCATCTGTTCTTATGAAGGAGAAGGGGGTGTTCCGTATATCACAGAAAACTCATATCCGTTTTAAACGTTATGACTTCCTTCAAAGAATCTAGGCAATTTGGTGAGTTGTGAGGGAATTCTCTGCTAGAGATCTCAGAATTCTCTGCTAGAGATCTCAAAGGACCAAAGTTCCCCTTCTCTGGGGGGCATACGATGACCTACTCTGTTAAATCGATGTAACACTTTACATATTTGCCTTACACTGTGGCCAGCACCCCACATCTATAGATTCCCTGTGGATCTTTCTGATGTGACAGTATATTGAATTGTTTTTGCTCTCTTCTTTCCCTGATCAGCCCAGTTTGGCCTGAGACTGTAAGGGCCTGGGAGCTAAGCAGAGTTGCCCACGGTCAGTACTTGGATAGGAGATCATCAATGAAGAGTGGGGTTGCTATGCAGAGGAAGGTAATGGGTAAACGGCTCTGCTTATCTCTTGCCTGGAATGCCTGTGGAAGAAGCTGACACGTCAGTTGTGACTTAACAGCATGTTCTGCTTTTTACTCATCTGCTTCTACTTCCTCTTTCAGTGGTTCTCTTTGATTTTAACCATTTCCTGAATTCATATGCTCTCCTTTCTTCTGTCTAAATTAAGGAAGTCTGAACCACCTCAGTGGTGGACGACAGGAAAACACTGTTCCCATGCTTCAAGAGATGCCTTGGCAGATAAAGTATATACAAACACCCTTCCCATCCAATTCCTCCTATATATCCTGTTCTGCAAAGGGTCCCTGAAGGGCAAGCCATAATTCTGGCACAGCTGTCCTTGAAAAAAAGCAGTTTTTGTCAAAGTTCTCTCAGCCTCACCTACCTCACAGGGTGTCTGTTGTGGGGAGGGGAAGGGAAAGGAGTTTGTAAGCTGCTCTGAGACTCCTTTGGGTAGTGAAGTGCAGGGTATAAATCCAATCTCTTCTTCTTCTTCTCTACCCCCTTAATTGTGGAGTTATAAAGTAAAAGGCTGGAGAAGACTCTTGAGAGTCCCTTGGACTGAAAGGAGATAAAATCAGTCAATCCTAAAAGAAATCAACCCTGACTGTTCCCTGGAAGGCCAGATACTGAATCTGAAGCTCAAATACTTTGGTCACCAAAAGAGATGGGAGCACTCACTGGAGAAGACCCTGATGCTGGGAAAGATTGAAGGTAAAAGAAGAAGGGGATGGCAAAGGATGAGATGGTTAGACAGTGTTATTGATGCAACAAACATGAAATCGAGCAAACTCCAGAGGACGACGGACGACAGGAGAGCCTGGCATGATATGGTCCATGGGGTCGCGAAAAGTCAGACTCGACTGTACAACTGAACAACAACAACAAAGTAAAAGGCATTCCTCTGCAATGAAAGGGACTAGAGACTTTTATAAAAAATGGAAGCTTGGAATTCAGAGAGCCTGATACACAAAGTGCTATACCATTATATCAATATCAGAACCATTACAGCGCTATAGCACATGCAAGAAGAAAAGAACCCCCCCAAAAGTTTCTGACTTGCTACAATACCTGTGGTGACCACACTCCTGAAAGCCGATGAAGAGTTACTGTGCAACACATGTGGATGAGAAAAGTCAGAAAAAAGACAGAGGAAAGTGTGTGGGAAACTCCTGTATGGCCCCGGTCACACGGGTTGCCGCAGGAGAGGCACGGGAGTCCCGCGGATTTTCTGGGTGCGATCACACCCCAACATCTGGGAAGCGCAATGCTCCCGTGGTGAACCCGTGGCTCCCTGCCAAAGGTGCAGATTAAAAAACTAGTACTTACGAGGGACTAGTTTCCGGAAACCGTGGGCCAAGGGCAGGCGTCTGATCGCGTTTCCGGTGGACTTACGTGGCATCCGGCACCTATCTCCACAGGATGCACAACAGCACCCAACAGCGCATGTCCACAAAGAGCAATTGCTAGTGCGTCCACACAGCGCGGCTTCTGTGCCACGCTGCAGGATACACCTCTGGTCGGCATCTCCCCGCTAACCACGGGACCTTGAACGGGACGTATGCTCAGGCGGCCGCGCGTTAGTTTCCTCCGGGGCAATTAGCCACGCCTTCCCCCTGCGATATCCGGCCCGTGTGACCGGGGCCTATAAAGAGCTCTGATGCCAACATGCATTCTTCTGTATTCTCAGTGGTGAGGAAAGCAACAGGCAATCCTTGTGTGGAAGCAGCTCCAGTGCTCTCTCTAATATATTGTTTTCTATGGCTGCAAACACACACACTAAGTAATCCACTTTCAATCCACTTTCAGTGCACTTTCCAACTGTATTTTACTGTGTGAACTGGCAAAATCCAGTTGGAAAGTGCATTGAAAGTGGATTGAAAGTGGATTATTTAGTGAGTGTGACCGCAGCCTATGTGTATTTTAATGGAGCATGGCGGCCCCACAAAGAAGGTGCCAAATGGCCGGCCTTACCTGAGTGCTAATTGCCCTGAAGACACAGACAGGCTGTTGGGAACCAACAGCCACTACCTGGATCCAGCCCAAGTATCAACTGGTCAGCAGGTATGGGCAGAAGGTGGTTGGCTCCAGAAGCAGCAGCCACAAGGCGGGGCATGGCCTTCGCCATGGGAGCTGCCTGTGCTCCAGCTGTGGCTTCAGGCCCATCCAGGAGGCCATGGCTGCAGGGGTGCTGGAGGGCCTTAGCAAGGCATGAAAATGAAAGCAGCCTGGGAGGAGCTAAACTGCATTCCAGAGCAGGACAAGGCTATAAAAGCAAGGTGGGAGGATACAACGTGGGTGTAGAACAGTAGAAAGAGGGAAGAGGGCCAGAGCAGGAAGGAAGAAGCAGGAAGAGTCAGAAGTGAAGGCTGAAGGAAGTAGAGAAAGGAACAAAGAAGAATACAGAGAAATGGAGAAGGAACACTCCGGCAGCAAGAGGGAAAAACAGGAATGCAAAGGAGAAGAAGGGAATGAAATAGGCAGAAGCATGGCATGGAACCGTGCAAGGCAGCCCAGAATGGCTGGAATAGTGCTCGGGTGAAGGAAACTGTGGGCAGCTGTACTTTATTCATGTCAATATATGTATCTCCCGGGTCCCTGGACTTCTCTGACTGGCAGTGATGCCATGGAAGACACCTCCAAAGTGTCCCTTCCCACAGAAGGGGTCACATGAAGAATACTGTTCAGATATGCTGCTTCCCCACTTGCATGTCGAAGCAGAAAAGTCCACTAAGGAAGTTCTGTAAACATGCTTTTTCCAACCTTGAAAAAATCTCTGAGATAAGGGCCTATCTATAAGGATCAAATACAGAATCCCAGACTTGGGCATGTATGGAAACTAATGGTTGTATACCACAAAGAAGTATGATGTTAATGTAACCCCTGTCTCCTTCACACAACAATAAATCCTGCAATGACCCTAGTCAGCGATCCCTGGTGGCCGGAGTGGAGAAACATCGGGCGGCAGCAACGGCGGAGGCGGGAGACGCACGGCGGCGTGTGACGCAGGCATGGCGGTGCCTGATGGACGGAGCTGGGGCCGGAAACGCACACGAGCCGTGCGCCTGCGCAGTCCTGCCGGCAGTTGCCGTGGGAACATCGGAGGCCTTGAGGGACGCCGTACAGAGCCAGCAACCAAAAGAAAGATCAAGAGGACGCCGTGTCGACCCAGCCGATGGTGGGAGAGATCGAGCTAGATGCCGAAGCCGAGCCAGCAGACAGAGAGACCATCAAGGATCCCACCACCAGGGTGCTGGTAGGCAGTCCTACCCCCAAACATTAGATGTGGCCCAAGTTAGGAGTACAAGTTCTTAGAACGCAAAAATATGTGAACCGCCCAGAGACCCCCCCCTGGGGGGGGTTAGGGCGGTATATCAAGTCTAAAGTTAAATAAAATAAATAAAATAAAACATAAATAACTCATATTAATCTTCATGAATAAAATACTCCTGCCATTATTAAAGCTATAAATTTTCCCAGATGCAATCCCCCCCACCCCATTCAAGTATGATTTTATGTGGTCTTTCCCTTGAGGCAATGAAAAAAGAATTTTGCATTATAATGAGACAATCCCAATTTACGACTATAGAATATCAACATGAAAGGGTAAAGGGGTCTAGTTCAGTACCACAATACACACTTTCTATGCAGAAGCTCTCAGGTTCAGTTCCTGGCATCCCAGATAGACTTCTTTCTGAGTCTCAGGAGAATAATTGACTTTGAATAAGGCAGCTTAATGTGTTGAAACCAAAATACATTATCTAACCTGTGAGATCTAGACCAGAGCTCTGTAAAGAATTGTTTAAATGGAAGATATCACAGCAATTATCACAATGCTTTTCTTTTTCTTCATTAAGGTTTGTCACTCTCACAACTAGCTTAATGAGGATGGTTTGCAAATATGCTGTGGGAATGCTGCAGACAGGAAAACCATATCTAAAAATTTCCAGGATCAAAATAGTTTATTTGAAACTTTTCTATCCCATATTATTAGCTATCTTAAGAGAGCTACCAATAATCAAATTAAATACAGTGAAAAATCATAATATTAATACCATAAAAACAATATTAAAACCAAGCTATAGTGAAGCATTAAGAACATGCTTAAAACAAAGACCAACATAAACATAAATTACTTTAAAGATTTTTGAATAGCAACGACAGATTACAGCAGATAAAAGCCAGGGGGAGAGAGAGAAATTCTATGCGAAGCCTGGGAGAATAAAAATTATTTGGCCTCATACTTAAACATATTTGGTATATGATGGATCTTTGAGGAGGAAGTTCTACAACTGTCATGCCACAACTGGAAAGACCCTGTGTATAGTGCTCA
>NW_015174308.1:370339-383661 GCF_001447785.1 Gekko japonicus | reverse complement strand
CCACCACCTTGCTTCTGTAGGTAAGAGCAGAAAAGTCAGAAAAGTCAGGGCTTCACAAGCAGATTCAACCAACAAGTAAGCTCACATAGGAAACAGAACAAAAGTCCAGTGACACCTTAAAGACTGACAACATTACCTAAGAATTCCCAGCATGATTTCCATTTATGTATTTGAAGAAGAGAGATGTGACTCAGGGAAGCTCCCACTGTAGTGCTGAACTGTTGGACTAGAATGTGGGAAATGCAGGTTTGAATCCCCAGTGGTGCCCTGGAAGCTTGCTGGATGACCTTGGGCTAGGCACGCCCTCTCAATCTAACCCACCTATCATGGTTCTTGTGAGGATAAAATGGAGGAGAATGATGTAAGCTGCTTTGGGTTCCCATTGAGGTAAAGGTGGGATACAAATAAAGTAAATAAATAAATAAAATAGATATTGAAATAAGCATTATTAATCTTCAAAGGTGCCAATAGAATTCTGTTTTATTTTGCTACGACAGATCAGGAAAAAGCAACCATGCAAGTACTCTAGTCCTAAGCAGTCTAAGCAATCCACCCTTGCTTATGCCTGTTTGATGGGTTTCTTTCTGTACATATACAGTGGCAGTGCACATTCACACACACCCACTTATTATTGACACCTTGTCATGTTCCACATCTATTGTTTCATGAAGGATGAACAAAGCCAGCCATATATGAACACTGGATCATGAAATTTGGTGTTTATTTGCATCTGTCTGATCAACATTAATGACAGCTGATCTGTCTGAGTCAGCAATGGTTCACGCATAGCCATTTTTGCATAGCCTCACACAAGTCATAGTTTCCCACCAATGCTACCAGCACCTTGGTGTCATTTAATTACTTCCCCAACTATCCATTATGACCCTGTGGGGGGAATCAATTTCAACTATTCTGTAGATACAGATGCAAGGCAGAGGGAAATGACACTCCACTGTCTCAGCAAATGTGCATCTGTAAAGCTGCTTGGCCTGGTGCTTGCTTTGGGTGCTGAACAGCAAATAAGAGACAAGCAATCTGAAATCCACCTCTCTACTGATCTCAGCTGTCAAAAGCGGAATGTTCACTTCAAAATTCTCAGCAGCCTTCATCAGACTCCAGACTGAAATGTGTGCAGATAACTCTTTCATCCAAGAAAACTTGTGGTTATGCATCCACTGCTCACTTGAGCCTTTCACCCATCTGAGATAAATGAAAAGCAAAGTAAAGAATTTGCCTACCCTTTCTAACTGTATTCCCATTCAAACGAATGGTCCTTGAGTGCAAAGTTAAGTTGTCAGATCTTCAAAAGAACTGCCATCTGCACTTATTCAATATTTAAAATATTATTCTTGCCTTACAGTTTTTCAGCATCTTCTGCCAAGAAATACTTTTTTTCACAGTCTGTAAATCACTGATATGGTATAGCAGAGGAATCTCAACTGCACATTCCAGATGCTGCTTTATAAATTATAATGTGGGAGCAGCCGTTTTGTGCTTTTGTTCAAAGTAGATGTCCGAAAGAAAGATTGACCAGCTCAGAATTTGTGATCCTTGAATCTTTAGCAAATTCTGGAGCAATGGAAAAAACTGACAAATCCAGTTCTTCACAAGCACAAAACGGCTTGTGAATCCCTGGTCCTACTCTGATAGTACAACCACTACATTAATTTTCACCATAGTATAGAAATTATCATAATATACATATTAATATCCAGGTTGTTATCATGTCACACAGATGAAGGAGGTTTCTAAACATGCACAACTTGGTGCTGGGGAAGCCTGCAGAGATGCCAGGGCCCAACTGTCTCCACTGTGTATGGAGACACAACTGAGGAATTCAGAATCAAGACCAGTGGAATTGGGCAGCTTCCGGATTTATGGAAGTCTTCTCCCATGTGTGGTAGTTGAGAACTTGTCAGTCATAACATTAGAGATGAGCACAAACCGGCTCACGAACTAAAGTTTGTCCTGAATTTTTGTCAGTTTGTGGTTTGCAAAGCGATGTTCGCAGAAGGGCACCCAGTTCGAACACTCCACAAACTTTGGTGCTGTTTGTAGAAGTTCGTGGTGGTTTGTGAATAGATACATTTTTAGACAGACTGTCTCCACTGAATTAAACTGTTTACAAAACTCCAGGGCAATGGGGAGTGGAATTGTACAGCCATGGAAACAACAATAGGAGTCCTCCAAAGCTTAACAGGCACTACTGATTGCCAATAACAGTGTTACCATTCTGCTCTATGGGATCAGAAAGCTATATTTACACTCAGCTCAGCTCCGCACCTTTTAGTCTGTTGGCTGTTCACACTGTAGTTTCATAGAGAGGCAGGGAACTTGTTAAAAGTTGACTACCAGAGCACATTCATTTATTTTCTCCTGACTATGAACTCATCCTCCCTGCTGGGGTTCATGTTAGATGGACTCAGGGCTCTTAGCCACCCTGTCTCTCTATTCATGCTGAGCAGAAGTGCTTAGCTACTGAGTGCCTTGGCTGAGTGAGGACCCACATTTTATACCCTACTGACTGTGAACTTGTCTCCCTGCTGGGATTTGGGTGTTGGGTGGACTCAGAGCTCTTTGCCACCCTGTCTCTTTGCTCATGCTGAGCAGTGGAGCTTAGCTACTGGGTGCCTTGGATGAGTGAGGAGCCACATTTTATACCCTCCTGATTGTGAACTCGTCTCTCTGCTGGGGTTGGGATGTTAGGTGAACTCAGGGCTCTGAGCCAACTTTGTGTCTCTGCTCATGCTGAGTGCCTCAACTACGGGCCCATGTTTTATACCCTCCTGACTGTGATCTCATCTCCCCTGCTGAGGTTTGGGACTTACGTTGACTTAGGGGTCATGGCCATGCAAGAGAGGTTGGGCCAGATGACAGCCTTGCATGACCAGTACTCCAGGGGATCAGCATTTGTGGTCTATGGGGACTTGGTGAGGAATTTCCTCACCATCACCTCTGCCAAATCCTCCGTCATTGCATGCCTGGCATCCCCACCACTGTTGACTTACTGGTTCACTACTGACAACCAGTAGTGGGCAGTGTTCCCTCTAAGCTGAGTTAGTGTGAGCTAGCTCACAGTTTTTTAGCTTTCGGCTCACACATTTTTGTCTTAGCTTAGGAAGGAGGGCTCCAGAGCAAACTAATTTAGGCAGTAGCCAAATCACTTGCTTACAATTTTAATGCCAGTAGCTCACAAAGTAGAATTTTTACTCACAAGACTCTATAGCTTAGAGGGAACATTGGTAGTGGGGCTTCTCCCTGGTTGGGCTCTTTGAGGCAGAGGTGTTCAGTTGCGGTTCCTCCTCCTCCTCTCCAGTCTCTTCCACTCACTGTTCCCTCTGGCCATGTCTGTTGGCCTGTATCCTCCACAGTCTTTGCAGAGCTCATGCTTCCATTGCAAGAGCTCTGCATTCAGGAGAGGAGAGGGGAGGAGATGAGGAGGAGAAGGAGATTGGATTTATACCCCACCCTTCACTTGGAGTCTCAGAGAAGCTTACAAACTCTTTTCCCTTCCCCTCCCCACAACAGACACCCTGTGAGGTAGGTGGGGCTGAGAGAGCTCTTTCAAGAACAGCTCTGACAGAACTATGGCTTGCCCAAAGTCATCCAGCAGCTTCAAGTGGAGGAGTGGGCAATCAAACTCGGTTCTTCCAGATTAGAGGCTGTGCACTTAACCACTACACCAAACTGGCTCTCTGGGGATCACAGTCCATACACGCCACTTTGTACTTCCCTTTATTGCAGAGAGGATGCAACCTGGTGGTGATGCCACCTGCAACCTCTCTGCCAAGGCCCTGGCCCATGGGAGAACAGCCAGCTCCAGTGCAGAGGCCAGCACCTGGTACAGCCTTCAAATCAGGGGGATGACTTGCCGCAGGCTGGCCATATGGGCACACAGCATGTTAATGGTGTCCTGGAAGGGCTTGAGGACAGGCACCATTTGGGAAAGGGTCAGCCAGTTGTTGGAGCTGATGCTGAGCTCCTTTTCCCCATGAAGCATGGTCATGATGACATCCGACACAATCATGGTGTAGTGGTGGAGTTCCTCATCTCCCTCTCCCTGCCTCTCATGCAGCAGATGGGCAGACTTGATGCTGCACAAGAAGTCTCAAGCAAGTACCACACCTCTTGGAGGGTGGCCCACCTTGATGTCCCACTTACAGCACCCTGAGTGTGAGGAGCTTTTCTTGGAAGGGCCTCCTGCTTCCCCTCTGCTTCTCCCTGCTGAGAGGGAGTGGGCCTCTTCATGCTCGTGCTGGCCGCCACACTTTCCTCTGGCAGCAACATAGTTGAGTGCACCCTTTGCAGGTGCCTGCGGAGGATGGAGGGGGACAAGTGATGGGGTGTTTCTGTGCCACCCAGACAGGGTTCACTGGGAAAGGTGTGGAAATGTTCCCAAACTGTGGCTCCAGGATTGAAGAACTTGGGAGGCACAGCTGCTTTCTGGCACTGAGCTGGGAGGGACCACAGAGGGATTATTTTTGTTGTTGTTAAATTTCTAGACCCACCTCAGGTTTAGGGCTCAGGGCAGTGTACAATATATTTAAGACACAATTTAGTTAAGACATCACAGTGCATAAATTAATTATTTTAAAACCAGATAATCAATCATAGTTCCAATAAAAGCAGTGGAAGCATTAACCTTCTGTCTTGGATGGCAGTATGCATCTCTGTTTTGCACACCCTGCGGAACCATACAAGGTTCCACAGGGTATGGATGTCTCCAGGTAGAGAGTTCCACCAGGCAGGAGCCAGGGCCGAAAAGGCCCTGTTTCTGATCAAGGACAGCTGGACATCTTTTGGGCCCAAGATCACCAGAAGGTTTTGATCTTGTGAGTGTAATGCTCTTTGGGGGACATACTGGGAGAGGTATATTGGCCACAGATGGTTTAGGGCCTTAAAGGTTAGGCCGCCACACTTTCCTCTGGCAGCAACATAGCTGAGTGCCCCCTTTGCAGGTGCCTGCGGAGGATGGAGGGGGACAAGTGATGGGGTGTTTCTGTGCCACCCAGACAGGGTTCACTGGGAAAGGTGTGGAAATGTTTCCAAACTGTGGCTCCAGGATTGAAGAACTTGGGAGGCACAGCTGCTTTCTGGCACTGAGCTGGGAGGGACCACAGAGGGATTATTTTTGTTGTTGTTAAATTTCTAGACCCACCTCAGGTTTAGGGCTCAGGGCAGTGTACAATATATTTAAGACACAATTTAGTTAAGACATCACAGTGCATAAATTAATTATTTTAAAACCAGATAATCAATCATAGTTCCAATAAAAGCAGTGGAAGCATTAACCTTCTGTCTTGGATAGCATTATGCATTTGGTCACTTCCTCTAAGGGGCAGGGTCATGGGCCAGATGAGATGGAAAAAAAAAACACTGCTGTCTTCAACCATAGGCCTGGTGGAACATCTCTGTTTTGCACACCCTGTGGAACCATACAAGGTTCCACAGGGTATGGATGTCTCCAGATAGAGAGTTCTACCAGGCAGGAGCCAGGGCCAAAAAGGCCCTGTTTCTGATCAAGGACAGCTGGACATCTTTTGGGCCCAAGATCACCAGAAGGTTTTGATCTTGTGAGTGTAATGCTCTTTGGGGGACATACTGGGAGAGGCATATTGGCCACAGATGGTTTAGGGCCTTAAAGGTTAGAACCAGAATTTTGGATGTACTCGAGGCGAGAGCAGCAACGGGGAGTTGGGTTGTGGAAGGGGAGGATGCTTCCCCCTCACCATCTGAATTACTGCTCTCCGAGTCCTGAGAGCCAGTTTGGTGTAGTGGTTATGAGTGCGGACTCTAATCTGGGAGAACCAGATTTGGGTCCCCACTTCTCGACATGCAGCTGCTGTGTGACCTTGCGCAAGCTGTAGTTCTCTCAGAGCTGTTCTTGAAAGAGCTCTCTCAGCCCTGCCGTCCTCACAGGTTGTCTGTTGTGGGGAGAGGAAGGGAAGGAGATTGTAAGCCACTCTGAGACACCAAGTGAAGGGCAGGGTATAAATCCAATCTTCTTCCTCCTCCTCCTCCTCTCTAGAGAGTGTTAGCAGCTGTTGGTGTCTCTGGGCAGTGCTACTAACTACTCTTTTGCCTCTGCAGAGAGCCCCAGGGCCAGGGACACATTAGAGGCAGGAGCCTCCAATATCCCTGGTGATGCCCTGCTAGGGCTGGTCTGCAGTGGCCTGGAAGGATGGGTTTGGTGCCCAGGGGTAGTGGCTGTGGTATGCAGGGGGTGGATTACTTTCCCCACACACAATGAGCACCCTTTGCACCCACTTTCACCCTCATGGCACACAGAAGTGTTCACACTCAGGAGGGGGGGGAGGGTATAAATGTGGGAGACCTTTTTGTGGGGGGTCCATAACTGGGACCCCAGAAATGTAATCCGTCCCCAACTTGGAGAGATTGTGAAGGAGCCAGTCCTAACATCCCCTATGGAAGCTACCCTAGAGGTACAATCATTACTTAGGTACTTACTGAATCGGCTCCTTTCCGGTAGGGGCAAGCCGTGTGTGAAACGGCAGCCCTCTACCGGTTCATCTGCAAACGGAAGACTCCCGGCTTGAAACCGGGAGAAGACGAGTAATGTGAAATTCCCCTATGATTTCCACTGGGGTTGGGGTGGAATTATAACATGGTCTGATGGGGCTGGGGTGCCCACCAAGCTTGTGTGGGGTAACTTTGGGGAGCCCCTGTCAGAAGTCTCTTCTCATGACTGCCTTTCATCCCTCCAAATCTGCCTTTGGAGAATTGTGGGTGGCCCCGCCAGCCTGACTAGTGTTTCCTATGCAGGTGTTTCCCCTTGGGGGAGCTATGAGAGCTGTGGGCACTGGGCACACTTCTCTTTCTTGTCTGTTGGGGCTGGGGCACCTCCAAAGGAAGCTTAGAAAACTAGTAAAGGGCCAAAAGTTAAAAACATCAACAGGTATAGACAAAAGTACACATGCTTACGCAAAAAAAATTTTGTGGGGCCACAAATGTATCTGGCCTTGTGTCATAAGCAATTATATGTATTGGAGATAGTAATATTGCCAATATGTACCTTCCAGTTTAGGTCCCAAGAATACAAGTAAAATCACCTTGTAACATCAATATGTATCAGTACAAACAGATAGATATCATGAACTTATATAATGTGCCAGAGAATTATGCAATACTGTACATCAGTTCAATTACAATTATGCAATACTCTACATGAGTTCATGATATCTGTCTGCACTGATACATATTGATGTTACATTGGCCCTGATAAAGCGATTTTACTTGTACTCTTAGGACCTAAACTGGAAGGTACATATTGGCAATATTACTATCTCCAATACATGTAATTGCTTCTGACACAAGGCCAGATACATTTGTAGCCCCACAAATATTCTTTGTTTGTCATTCAATTCCAGATTGGAACATTCTATTTTTGGTCCTATATAAATTGTTACTGCCTTCAGTGTAACAGGGGCTTTGTTGTATGTTGTATTCTGTACTGTTTGACCTCTGAAGAAGGTTCTTATGGACCGAAATGCATCAGGTCATATATGGTTCTTTGTGCATTTGTCACTTTCATTACTTTATGAAGCTTTATTTGGGCCCCTGCAACGTTTTTACATGTTTTTTAAACAAACGTGTACTTTTGTTTATACCTATTGAAGTTTTTAACTTTTGGCCCTTTACTAGTTTTCTAAACTTTCTTTGGAGGTTTTTCCTTGGTTAGGTTAATTTCTCTTCCCCTCTCTTCGTGGGGGCTGGGGTACCTGCCAAGATGTCATGGGGTAACTTTGGGCAGCCTCTGTCAGAAGTTTCTCGTCATGTCTGCCTTTCTGTCCTTGCATCATTAATCACATAAAATTGAAAACTCTGATTTCCTCTGGTCTAGTGGGGTTGGAGTGCATGCCAAGCTATCCTCATGGGGTAACTTTGGGGAAACCCCTGTCAGAAGTCTCTTGTCATGTCCTTCCAAATCTTCCTTTGGAGAATTGTGGGTGGCCCAGCCAGCCCAACAGGTGTTTCTTCTCATCCACAGAGTAGAAGAATTCACTGTGGGTTGCATCAGCCCGGGGGGGGGGAGGTTTTGAGAGTTGTAGGCATTGGGCATGCTTCCCTTGCTTGCCTGGTGGGGCTGGGGTACCCACCAAGCTGTCCTCATGGGGTAACTTTGGGAAGCCCCATTGGAAGTCTCTTGGCATGTCTGGCTTTCCGTTGTTGCATCACTGTAAATGGAAAACTCTATTTCCACTAGTCTGGTAGGGCTAGGGTGCCTGCCAAGCTGTCATAGAGCAACTTTGGGGAGCCCCTGTTAAAACTCTGGGGATGTCTACCTTTCTGTCCTTCAGAACCTGCTTTTGGAGACTTGGAGGGCTGTGAGCATAGGGGGGATGCTTGCCTTCATTCCAGTGTCTCGCTGGGGGGTTCTGTCCAGGTGAAGTTTCCCTGTGAGTTTGGTGTCACCAGCTTGTTCCTAAGCCATCTCATAGACTCCTGTAACTGCAGCAGTCTTTTCCAGAGAGACCACTGGGAAGACCTTTTTTGGGGATATGTAACTCGGACCCTAGAAATGTAATTTGCCCCCAACTTGGAGAAATTGTAGAGGAATGGGTGGCAGGGTGAGGTTCACTGTACATTTTGTGTGTGTTGCTTGCAGGGGTCCATTCTATACACTTTTGAACCTGTGCCTGACATTTCTTCCCCAAAGCACTTTTCTGGCTTGACCTTAGTCCTGTTGGGTTTGCGCTGCCACAATGGAACTGGCTATCCTTGGCACATTGCACTGGTTCTGTTGGGCTTGCAAAAATGCCCCCCAGCCTCTAGTTTTTACTGCAGAGATTCTCAAGGACTTTGATTCTGTTCTGCTGGGCTTCTATTGTCCTTGGGGGGTTTTGCTGGTTTTTTCTTCCATTGGAAACAATGGAGGATGGGGCACCTTTTTAGGGGGCTGTAACTCAGACTTCATAAATCCAATAATCACCAAAACTTGGAGGACAGAGGGCAAGTAGAGAAGAGTCAGCCGGAGATCCCCTGCAAATTTGGTGTCTCTAGTACTCCAGGGGGCATTCTACTGCATCACGAACTTCACAAACTGAACCAGTTCATCTAGCATTAAAAAGTTCATGATGGTCCATGGCTCATGAACCAGGCACACCATGAACCAAACCACATTTTCCAGAGTTGTGCCCACCCCTAAATAATATTTCTATGCCATTCTTTTTCAATTTCAATCTTTCAGGGGTTAGTATAAGTATGTGTATAAATATGCATACTTTCTCATGGTCATCTTTGATCTTCCCCATTATTCTCCTTAACACATATGTAGGCCTCTGAGCCTTCTTCCAGGCTTCGGAATGGAACTCTCTCCCTTATGGTGTTACATAAAACCATTCTGTCTCTGTTTAAATGTAAGTATGTAAGTTAGCGATTTCATTTTCAGTAATGATTTTAATTGGTATATCAAAGCTTTACTACCATTTTTTCATGTAACACCTTGATGATGTTTATCTTCCATGACATTAGAAAAACACATATTGCTGCTGCATGAAATGAACATTTGACTGCAAACAAGAAAAGTAAGTTTTTACCTTCATATGTACACTCAAGATCTTATCCAAAAACTCCTCAGCCCAAGCAAAAAAATATTCATTATGCAACACTGCCAAAATCAGCATTAGAAATATACTTTTCTGTTATGCAAATTCTGATACTTTAAATCTAAGCGAACAAAACCATATAACTATACAGCTAAAAAAAGGTAAGGTTGTCTTACCATTTACATTTCCCTTCACAATAACAGAAGAAGAGGAGGAGGAGGAGGAGGAAGAGGAAGAGGAGGAGGAGATTGGATTTATACCCCACCCTTCACTCGGAGTCTCAGAGCGGCTTACAAACTCCTTTCCCCTCTCCTCCCCACAACAGACACCCTGTGAGGTAGGTGGGGCTTAGAAAGCTGTGACAGACACTACTATTTCTATGCAACCCCATACTATGCTTGTTTAAAAAGGTAAAGGTTCCCTTGCTCGAAAGCCAGTCGAGTCCGACTCTAGGGTTGCGGTGCTCATCTCCGTTTCAAAGCCGAAGAGCCAGCGCTGTCCAAAGACGTTTCCGTGGTCATGTGGCCGGCATGACTAAACACCAAGGCGCATGGAACACTGTTACCTTCCCACTGAAGTGGTACCTATTTATCTACTTGCAATTTCTTGCTTTCGAACTGCTAGGTTGGCAGGAGCTGGAACTAGAGACAGGAGCTCACCCCGTCTTGCAGCACCCGGGTCTCGAACTGCTGAACTACTGACCTTCCACAGCCTGCAGTTCAGCGTCTTAACCACTTGAGCCACGACAGCTCCTATGCTTGTTTACTCAAACGTAAGTCCCTGTGAATGCAGTGGGGCTTACTCTAAAGTAAACATGCAGAAAATTGCAGCTTTTATTCATTTCAGTAGGTACCCAGCCTCTCATCATGCAGTTGGACATAGACAGCCCAGATAAACTTTTCTACTATCCCAGATAAACACAGAGGAACATCTATGTGGGAAATGTGAGAAAGCTACTTGGTACAGACACATCACATAACACATGGGGTAAGAAAAAATTATCCCACGAAATCACAAGGAAATCTAGGCATCTGTGATAGGAATTGTTTGATGGAAAACAAGAAGAGCACTATCTAGCCAATCTTAAGTACCAACACTCAGAACTTTTGGGATGAAAAGTTCACCTTTCCCCAGGAGTTCTTTCTGTCTATTAATATTAGGTGTACTTTAGCATATTTGTCATGGTTTATTAGATATAATTCAGTTAAACATGGGATTCGATGGATCACTATGCTTAGGATCAAGGAGAAGTTTTCTCCTGAAGTCTGAACCCCTGATTAAACCCCATCCGGTCTTTTACCTTCCAGTGTGACTTGGATCTTATCCTTATCTAGAGTTTTTTATCCTAAAAATTCCTTTCCGGAGTACTTTTGTCCCTGTTTAAAATACATTATAATCTGGTGGATTCTCCTATCTTGGGAGGGATGTCAGTGGGACTAGATGATTTTCTAGGCAATTATTTTCCAATTCAATGATTCATCAATTCAGTTTCAAATACAGTACAGCTCACAATGAGCCTGGTAAAAATTGTTCATTTTCCATGCAATTAAAATGTTCCATCAGAAATATAGCAACTGATAGAATACATCTGAATCAATAGAAAATGATAAAGGTGTAACTTTCCACAATCAGGGAATGATTCATTTTCATGGTTAAGTTAACCCATCTTTTCTCCTTCAAAGGGCTAAAATGTCATAACAGGTATCTATCCAAAGAAAATTATAACTTATTTTTTCCTCACACAAAAAGGGTATCTTGAGCTATGTAGTCATGAGCTATCCACTGATCTCTACACTGCTACATCTCAAAAGTGATTGGTATTTGATACCCTTTATTACAGTAAATTTTACACTAAGGCATTGAAATATGAGTTCAGCAATGTGATACTGCTGAGAAGAGAAAAATGGCAGCTATGCATTAAGAAAAGTACCCTAAAACAAGACAAAGCACTTGATTCATATTGCTATTCCATATAACAGTGGTTAGGCTTCGCTAGGACACTATTTTATTTAAAAGATTTATATTCCCAGTTGAATGGCTTCTGGGGTACCTCGAACAAAAGAATAAAACCATCAATGAAATACATAGCAATAATTGGCAATAACTAAATAATGGCTGCGGTCACACGGAACAGAAGCCACACAAGTGAGACGGAAAACAGGCGGAGTTTCCGGGCGCGATCTCACCAGCACATCTGGGAAGCGTAGCACTCCCATGGCACAACCGAGGCTTCCAGCTGAAACTGCGTGGCAAAAAACTAGTACCTCGGAGGTACTAGTTTCCGGAAACTGCGGGGCAAGGGCGGGCGTCTGATCGCGTTTCCAGGGGCATCCGGCGCCCGCCCATGTCCCCTTGCAAATAAGATGGGTTTTTTTGTCCATGTCTCTGTGGATGCGCACACGCACCCAACGGAGCATGTGCATTCATCGTGTACACACACAAAAAAAACAGTTTGCCGCGGCGTGCGCTAATTCGTTGCGCGCCGGCTTGTCCTGTGATCAGCACCTCTCCCTTGCCATGGAACCTCCACGGTACCTGCACAGGACCTCCACGGGAGGTCTGATCGAGTAACTGCGCAGTAGTTTGCCCCAGGGCAAACAGCCACGCTTCTCCCCCGCAGTTTCCTGCCCATGTGACCGGGGCCTACAACCAGCAAAACAACACCTATGAAATATCCTATCCTTAATTAAAGCATACTGCTTTCATAACTAATAGGAAAGGGGGAATAGAAAAGGGGGAAATGATAAGACTGTCTGTATGGGTGCAAGTGGTCCTTTAAGCATTTGTGTCCAGTGTCAGCCACCATAATTTTAAGACAACTCAAGCAAACCTTCAAAGAAAAACAATAAGATTTTAACTAATAGGAAAGGGGGAATAGAAAAGGGGGAAATGATAAGACTGTCTGTATGGGTGCAAGTGGTCCTTTAAGCATTTGTGTCCAGTGTCAGCCACCATAATTTTAAGACAACTCAAGCAAACCTTCAAAGAAAAACAATAAGATTTGTGTTACTTTTTTCCCACCATAGAGAACAATGGAGGGGATGGGGGCTACCTGTTTGGGGGCCCGTAGAATTGGACCCCCTGGTTTAATGTTCCTGAAACGTGGCAGGTGTCTTGGGGAGAGGCTCCAGCAGCTACCCTGTGAGTTTGGAGCCTCTCCCTCAAACCCCTTCCCCTCCAGTCCCCAGAATATACCCTATGTTTTCGCCATTGACTTATATGGCCCATAGGATATAATGGGGCCGAACCCTGAGGTTGCTTTTTCTCATTTGCGAGTCTGGCCTCCGCACTCCTTTAAGGAGGCAGCCCTGAAGCTTGGGACAGCGGGAGTTTCTTTGCATGCAGCTTGTGCGGCTGGCTGAGTGCCTCTTCTGCTTGCCCACCTCTCGCCTCTGCACCTCATCTTCTGCCAGGCATGGAGGAGCCCAGCTCACCCAGGCTTCTTGCCTCCTGCTGCCTTGGCCCTCTGGTGCACAGGTGAGTCCCCAAAGTTTGACTCTTCTTCTACAAGTCTCTGGCACTGGAGGTATTCGCCTCCTTTCCTCCTCCCTGCTATGGCTGCATAATTGCGAGAGATTTCTTAACATAGTGTTCCTGCCAGGGAAGCTGGGGACCCTGTCCATGAGTCTCCATTTCATCCTCACAACAGCCCTGTGGGGTAGGTTAGGTAGAGAAGGGGAGATTTGGCCCGGGGTCACTCCGCCAGCAGAGTGAGAATACAAACCTGGGTCTCCCCACATCAATCTGCAACTCTGA
>NW_015174308.1:369729-369835 GCF_001447785.1 Gekko japonicus | reverse complement strand
ACAACTCCAGAGCTTCGTTCCTGTAGAACAATAGCGGAGCGGATCCTAGCCCGCACCAACCAGAGGGCCAGGTCCGCGGCCGAGAGCCAATGGGACTCACGGCCAC
>NW_015174308.1:367922-368058 GCF_001447785.1 Gekko japonicus | reverse complement strand
TCCCCCGGGTGATGTACGGGGGGCGGGGCACATGACGAAGCCCCGCCCCCTGCTTCCGCCCGCCATGCTTCCGGCCCTCATTCAGCCAGGAGGAGGCAGGAGAAGAGGGAGGGTAAGTTGTTTCCTCCCTGCCTCT
>NW_015174308.1:344803-367800 GCF_001447785.1 Gekko japonicus | reverse complement strand
AGCCGGCTGCGACGGCCGGGACCGTTGGGGGCAGGGTGTGTGGCCTTATGACACACTTCCGGTGATGTCAGGGGGTGTGGCCTTATGACACTTCCGGTGATGTCAGGGGGTGTGGCATATGCTAATGAGTTATGCTAATGAGTTCCCCTAGCTCTTTTTCTACGAAACGACCCCTGCATCATTCTCCTTCCCCCATTTTATTCTCACATAAATCCTGTGAGATAGGTTAGGCTGAGAGAGGGTAACAGGGCCAAGGTCACCCAGCAAGCTTCTATGGCCTGAGTAGGGATTTGAACCTGGGTATTCCAGATTTTAAATTCTCCTGCGGCCTGCCCAGTAATCTATTCAGAACTATCAGATCTGCTGTGCTCTTCTAATCTTTCTGTTGTAACATCTAGCCTAGAAATGCTGCACAAAAGTTGATCCTACTTAAACTGTTACACAGAAAAATCTATCCTTTGACTGTGGTGCCAGAAATAAAGAGGCGATATCAGTCAGCTATTTCATAGCTTCTACATATCTGGGTACCAAATGTTTGATTTGTTGCTACTGACATTGATATCTTACGTCTTAGGCCAGAGGCTCAGCGCTAGATTTTATTTAAATGAGGCTTCTGGCTTTTACTGCAAAGAACAGTCCCTTGTCTCTTCCTCTGTCTTTCTGTCTATCTGTGCATATTGATAACCCTGCTTTTCTTCACAATGGGGAGCTTATGTCAGGGGGTGTGGTCTATATCAGGGGGTGTGGCATATGCTAATGAGTTATGCTAATGAGCTCCTGCAGCTCTTTTTCTACAAAAAGACCCCTGGAAGACAATTATACATTTAAGCTCCTCCCAGGAGATCTGTGCCAAGCTAACATGAGCAGAGCTATTTATACATATGTCATCTGGCACTTTTTTGTATGTATCTTGTACACTCATCAGTATCAAAAGCCTCAGTTCAGCCCAGCAAACCAAGAATCTCTGAAGTTATTTTTCAATAATCCCTACAGGGCTGACCACATTTACAAAATAATCACTGTTGTAGATATATTAACAACCAAGAATATTTCAACATAAATCAGGTGTTTTACAGTTATTCCAGACAAAATTGTTAGGCACTCAAACAACAGTCTTCGTATCCTCTTTGCCCCCCCAAAAAAGTTTAGTGCAGTTTTTCTTTACTAACTTGTTCTAGCCGCTTAGGTGGGGATTTCCACCTCTCCTTTCCTTGTCCTTTAAAAAAATTAAAGGGGCTTAACCAAAAGGTCATTAGATTCTTCAGTGTTGCTTTTTACAGGTACTCATGGTAAAGGTCTTCATTGGTGTTATGGATGAGGCTCAAAATAATTCTCTTATTGGGTGCTCACAGCTGGTGCAGTCATTGCTGCCATGTCTGCGCTGCTTCACTCCTTGCTTCAGGGATGATCCAGGGCTTCCTCCCACTTTCTGCCACCAGCGGGGGACCTGAATCAAGTCCCTTGCACCAGTGGAGCTCGGGATCCCCCCAAAAACTCCTCTAAAAAGAACGATGAGCCAGTGGTACCTGGGAGTAAGCCCCGGTGCTGACTGTGCTGCTGCGCTGCAGCTCCCAAGTCTTGTCATGATCTTCCATCAAGTGAGAGGGAGACAGAATTTTCTGTTACAGCTTTCTCCACGATGTGCATAATTTTATACACTTATATCATACCCACCATTAGTTATTCTTTTTTAAATCTGAAAAGTCCCAAACTCTTTAAGGGAGCAGGGCACATCTCCCACAAGGAAAACTGGTAATTGTTTTAGCTTTTCTACACCTTTACCAGCTGTGAGAGATAAATAATTTCACCCCATGCTGCAGTATCAGATTGACACTCCTTTATTCCTTCTACAGGCATGTAGTTGACTAGCTGGGGAGGAAAACATATCTCATGGAAAGTGAATGCATGGTGGGAGACATTCACATCTGAACACATGCCCCATCCATATTCGGCCACAACTAGTGATGCCTAACTAGGTTAATAATGGCTGACTTTTGACTGAGACAAATGCCATGCTACAGAGCCCTGGCCAGCATAGAAATGACCATCAGTTACAGCACAGCAAAACAGATCTGCCATTGCACTCTTGTAGACATCGGCAATATATGCACATTGATTCAGACTAATTAAAAATAATATAGGGATGACAGAACCCATTCAGCCAATTGTGTTTAATGGGGCATGTCAGATGTACTAGCCTTTCTTGAAAGTATGTGTGTCATCAAGTCATAACCAACTTATGGTGAACCCAGCAAGGGGCTTTCAAGACAAGGGAGAAGTAGAGGTGCCACTGCCTTCTGCAAAATCTTCCTTGGTGGTTCCCCCATCCAAGTACCAAACTTGCTTCGTTTCCAAGATCTAATGAGATTGAACTATATCATGCTGCCTTCACTACTAACCTTCCTTGAAAGCAAAGGCATAAATGAAGAATTCCATTTGTTTGTAATATCATGAGATTGGCTGTGTGAAATACAGTCTTATACTTTACATAGGCAATGATACTTTAGTTGAAAAGACACTGCTGTTCCCATTCTTTTTTTAAAAAAAATCTCACCACACCCATCTGTTCCGTAACTAAATATTTTGGACAAATCGGAGAGAGATGAATTCCTGCTAATGATATCCTCAAGCAAACCTTCACATTTTAATGACAGGCAATGGTCAGAGGAAATAATGCCCCAGATCGTAAGAGGCATTGGAGAGGCTGCATCGCTAGACATTCAGGAATAATTGTTATTCTGGACCATGCAGGACAAAGTGAGCTATTCCTCTCCCAGCTGATCTGCTTACAATGTGTTTGTTTCTTGGCCTCCAAAATATGCCAGCTGTGGTCTGTAGCCTGGAAACATTCTCCTAGCATACTGAGTGCAGGTGCCAATCTCTTCCGTTCACAAGAATAAAGTTTTGTTGAATACAGGAACAAAGTAGCACAAGTGACAGCATACATACACATAAACAATACCCTGTCCAGGCTGCTGTCTCTCCTTCATCCCCAGAATTATCCCCAGCTTCTTTCCAGCTCTCACTCTCGATTACAGAGCAATCCTACCAGACTTTATGTGTTTCAAAGGGTCTAATTCTGTTTGGGACTGAACTCTTAGGCTTCAATCCTAAGAACACTTTCCTGGGAGAACATCCCAATTAATAAATTGAGATTTACTTCTGAGTAGATCTCCTTATGTTGCCTTCATTAGCCTTTCAGCAGAGAGCTGGTGTGGTATAGAAAGGTCAGAATGGAGTGAGACCTGGAGAAGGACAGCTTTAAATCTTTTCTCAGCCATGAAGCTCCCTGGGAGATCTCGGGTAGTCATTCTCTCAAAGTTTAAACTACTTCATGGAGTTGACATAAGACTATAACAGGCAGGGATGGGGACCTATGTACATCACCTTCAGCTCCTTCAGGGAAGCCTGGGATAAAAGTGTAAAAGAATTTTTGAGTTCTTTTTTTAAATAAATCCTCCACCCAAAGATTTCCTGCCCCTTCCTATGAGCTCTTCAGTTTCATCTTTTCTCTGGTCTTCTGGTGAATAATCCGCCCCCACCCCACCCCCGCCTTTGATGATAGGATTTTGAAAATTGTGTAAAACTGTTCTTAGTATCAGTGATCCCTTTCTGTATAAGCTGTCGGTATTTTCTTGCAGCCATTTGTGGTAGATATTGAATTGCTATATGCTGTGCTTGATTTTATTTTTTAACTAGAAATAAGAAAACTTTTGCTAAGATGGTTTTAATGTGCAATATAGTTGTGCAGAGGAAGCAATGGCAAACCACCTCTGCTTAACTGCTTTCCTGGAAAACCATGTGGGGGTCACCATAAGTCAGATGCAACTTGACGGCACATTATATACCACACCTTACCCCTAAGAAGCTCAGGATCTCCTTTCATCCATCTTATTCTCATAGTAACCCTTTCAGGTAGTCCAGGCCAGGTAGTCTCTGAGTTTATCCACAAGCCTATTAGTTGTAGAATTTACCATGTGCTGGATCCAACTCATTATGCCTCTAATAATTCCTTGACAGATCATGAATTTGTCAAATTCTCTTTAAACCACTTGAGATAGTGACCACAACCAAATCTGGTAGCAGTAAATTCTATAAAGAGCCTGTGTCCTTCACACTTCACTGAACTAACTTGAATTTATCTGTGGTCATATAAACATCTGTAACATCCAAGAGAGTGAAGGTGATAAAAGCAAACCCCTGAACAGCCCATTTCTTCATTTTGTTCATAGAGGGAAAAGGCTTGATAGTGGATTTCACTTCCCTTCGTCTCATGTTCCTGTAGCACGCAGAGGACAGACACAGCCTCAGAAGTCTCTGTATTTCAGTGAAAACATTCTGCCATCAGCCTTCCTGTAGCTATACATATTGTAGACGCAACCTAATGCTTGTGGAGTACCATGGGAGTCTTTATGGCTTTATTGCCTTTGGAAACTCTTTCCTTCTTGTCAGTAGAGTTATAGTAGGGTTTGCCAATACTTCAATAAATTGTTGTCCTGTCAGTTTGTAAAACCTCTTGGTCCCAAAGCCTTGCCTTTATGTAACATTTCAACAGAAATTAAATTTGTTGTCGAAGGCTTTCACGGCTGGAGTTTGTTAGTTGTTGTAGATTTTCTGGGCTGTATGGTTGTGGTCTTGGCATTGTAGGACCTGACATTTGCCAGCAGCTGTGACTGGCAAACTCAGAGGTATAATACAGAAAGATGGAGTACTCTCTGTGTCAAGAGTACATCCTCAGAGGTATAACACAGAAAGATGAAGTACTGTGTCCTTGACACAGAGAGTACTCCATCTTTCTGTGTTATACTTCCGAGGATGCCAGTCACAGCTGCTGGCGAAATGTCAGGCCCTACAATGCCAAGACCACAGCCATACAGCCCGAAAAATCTAAAATAACTAAAGAAATTAAATTGCTTTATTACTTAAATGCATGCGCTTCACAGAAGACACTTTTTGAGTGAGCTCTTCAACGTTTCTCTTCCCTCGCAATGTAAATTATTGGATCATTTGTTTATTTTAAATATTTGAACTCCTCCTTCCTGCCTAATAAGCCTTCAAGGCATCTCACAAAGTCCAAAGAAATGTAAAACAATCCAACCTATGTGCAACAGTTCTCTTCTCCTTGGAAGAAGAGAAGAAGAGTAGGTTTTTATACTCTGCTTTTTTGTACCTTAAGGAGTCTCAGTGTGGCTTGCAATTGCCTTTCCCGTCCTCTCCCTACAACAGTCACCTTGTGAGATAGGTAGGGCTAAGAGAGTTCTGAGAGAACTGTGACTGGCCCAAGGTCACTCAGCAGGCTTAATGTGGAAGAGTGGGGAATCAAACTTGAATCTCCATTGCTTTTAACCATTATACCACGCTGGCTCTCATACCACTTTGTGGAGCTGCAGTGGACACTGTCTCAGTTATTGCCAGGTGGATTCCTCATTGGTTTGCTTGTTTTCTGTTTATTGAAACATTTTTGCCAGATTTTCCCCACTCTGGAGATTCAAAGCAGCTGATAAGATGAAGTATGCTTTAAAAATACAATTTGAATGAATCCATACAACCTAACAAGCCTGGAAGCAGGTTGTAAGCCACAAGGTTGGTGCCACTTTAGCCAGAACAGTTCACACAGGGCCTTGGCTGCAAGTTCCTGAACTGGCTCAGAGTTTCCCAGTTTCCTCCTCTCCTCATGCCTCTGGCGAAGCCCAGGTTGCAAATACCTTCAAAAAAGAGAGGGCATACGTCCAGCTCAGGTCTTCGTCAGACATCTCAGATGTTTAGTTTCCTCCCCTCCTCATGCCTCTGACCAAGACAAGTATCCAAATACCCGTAGAAAGGATGGGGAAGATAACTCCATCCATTTTTATACAGCTGGTTTAATCCAGTCCCGTCCCTTTATCATTACTCTGGCCTGGTCCAGGCACCAAACACCTACCAAAAAATAAGTCAGCCAGCCTAAGACTTCCAAACCCATTGTTATATTGGATAGCTGGCTTTGTTCATTATTGTGTTGTTTGGGGATATCTCTGAGTCCCTTATTTTGCCATCCCAGCTCCAGCTTTAATCTATTCCCAAAGGAAGAGGAGGCAAAAAAAGATCTACTAGTATAAACTTTCTAGGATCCCGTCAAACACATTCCTACTTCATCCATCAGCCAACAGCTCTGATTGTGTCGGCACTCCTTCAGGATGTTAAGAAGTCCTTCCCCTTTACAGTTGGGTTAGCCCCACAGGCAGGCAGTGAAGGGGTTTCATAATCTGTATGCTTCCACTGGCACCTGTTCAGTTTTCTGCCCACTCCACTGGCCTTTTTGACAGTTTTTATCCTCCCTGAAGCAAGTGTCAAGCTGTCCCCACAATTCTCCTAAGGGCCTCATCAGTTCTGGCCTAGCTATGTAAACATGCAGATGAGCCAAGACAGTGAGCTAACAGGTAATTTGTAGTAGCACAATATCTGACTTTGAGTTCAGTAGCACCTTAAAGACCAATAAAATTTTCCATTAAACACTTTTCCATAGATACCTAAGGAAAACACATAGCCATTTCTTCAAAATAAGCCAACAATAAAAAGGCAGATGGAAAAAGGAGCAAAAGAAACAACAAATATTATGAACCAAATGCTTGAGTAAATAACATTGCTGTGATAATACTGAAAAAATAGCATTGTTGGTGATATATAAATGTCTCATAGAACCACAAGCAAGGTGCAACAACTGAAAATGTCATAAACAATGTCCAAGTGCCACTTTCCTGACTTCTTGGTTCAGGGGGGTCTAGAGATTCAGAAGATGATCTCAGAGAACAACAATTTTCGTATGGGAGTAGGCAGTTTTCATACCATTTTTATCCCAAGATTTTTAGACATTTATACGTCAAAACTGCCATTTTGAATTGCCACTAGAAACAAATAGGAAAATAGAGTTGATATTTTAATACCAAAAAATTAGATCTAGTGTGGTGCAGTGATTGGAGTGTTGGGCTAGGACCAGAAAGTCAAGATTCAAACACCTGCTTCATGCATGTAACTCACTGGATTAATCTGGATCAGTCACTTTCTCTAACCCACTAGACAAAGGAGTGGTTCCAACCAGATATGTGCTCACCTAATTTCTCTCCTTACTACAGGCTTTTGTCCATGCCGGTTCCATGATCTTCAGCACAGCGTTTCAGTGGTCAAAAGGGATTCCTGTTATCCAAATTATCCCCTTTGCCAGGCCTGTCATATATTGAATGCCCGACATGTGAAGTACTGGAACACAAGATCTGTAGCAGAAATGCTAAAGTCTGTTGTATGCATTGGTCCCAGTTTGACAAATTAACCCTGGAGGTGGGAAAGATGGAAGGGGCACAGGTATTTAACCAGCAAAAAATAGTATTACCCTATCCAATATACAGAATAGAAAATGAAAAATCAAGACAAGAACATGAGTGCCGCAGATATTACACGTGACAATCCAATAAAAACCATTCCCATTCGCACAATCCTAGTGTGTAATTTACTTATTTAACAAAATTTATATCCTGCCTTTCTGCCCTCACGAGGACTGAGACAACTAACAAATTAAAACGTATAGAATGCAATCACATTCTAAAACCATTAAAACCAACCAAAACAGTAACTGCAATTAAAACCAAAGCTAAAAAATACAAAGATATAAAAAGAACAGTTAAAACATTTCAAACAAATCATTGGAGGGGAAGGGAGGAATCACTGAGACAATGCAAATGAAACAAAAAAGTCTTCACCTGCTGGCAGAAGACAGCAACAGAAGGGGACAGATGAATTTCCCTGAGGAGAAAGTTCCTGTGGGGGGTTTTCCGGTCACCGTTGAATCAGGCCAATGGCCCATCTAGTCCAACACTCTGTCACACAGTGGCCAAAAATACCAGGTGCCATCAGGAGGCCCAGCAGCAAAGCCAGGACACTAGAAGCCCTCCCACTGTTGTCCCCCCCCCCCAAGCACCAAGAATACAGTGAATCACTTGCCCCAGACGAAGAGTTCCTATCTATACCTTCTGGCTAATAGCCACTGATGGACTTCTGCTCCGTATGCTTATCTAATTCCCTCTTGATACCAACTTACCCGGTATCAACATCAGACTGACTGACCTGTAATTTCCCAGATCTCCTCTGAACCCTTTTTAAAGATGGGAGTGACATTAGCTACCTTCCAGTCCTCAGGAATGGAGGCAGATTTTAATAAAAGATTTAATGAAAGAAGGCCCACTCCCAAACTGTCACCTGCCTAAGGAATGTACAGATGGGAGCTCAGTATCCTTTTACAGACTATACATACTAGAGTTCATTATCATTTTAAGACAGTCACAAATGCAACTATAAGCCATCTGTGAAGAACCCTTCTCAGGTAAAGGGAACCTCAGGAGTCCAAACCTTTCCCGACAGGTATGAGACAATGGCACCAATAGCAGGGTTTAAAAATGAAATAAGAGGAAAGATTTATTCTTAATGAAAGGCAGGGAAATGGGGAAAAGGTTTTATGAGAACAAACAGTTGGCAACAAACAAGTTCCCGCTACAAACACTATAAACAATGATTAGGCTTTCCCAAACTCAGGAAGAACTAATAAAAATTATAAACCCTATCAGAAGGTTCCTTACAATAAGCAGGCAGTTGTGATACTAGTGAATTTATACCACCAATAAACCAGGGTTCCCCTGATTAGGCTCTGAATCCCAACTAGTCCCTGTGTGAGTGGATGTCTTTCTCTTTTTTAACCTGGGTCTGACCTTTTACTCTGGCAAATCCCTTCAGCAGAGTCTGCTCTGCCCCTCTCTCTGGGACATCCTGCCACTGTCTCCCAGACTGAGTGTTTTCTCTCTGAAGGCAGCCACTCAAAATACCCCCTCCTCCATTAGATTCACTCTCTCCAAAAAGAAACCCCAACCACCCTTCCAACTGTGTGCTCTCATTCCCCCCCCCGCCCCCTGCTGGATGCATTCCATTGTCATGGAAGTGACTCACCTGAGTGAGCCTCTGCTACTACTTCCCCTCAGAGTGTTTTTTCGTAGTTCATCACACCATCTTTTCAAAACTTTTTAAAGTATTTTACCCACTAAAGTCAATCAAACTCTGGTAGCCTTTGCTCTTTTGAGGTTTAACAAATTACTAAATATGACATTCTAATAATGTCTTGGGACAAGCTATTCCATTTACACTTTTAATACAAATTTATGTTTGTATACATTTTCTTATCAGGGTCAAGTTAGTATATCACATCCCAGTCTTCACATTGTAATGGAATTTCCAAATGTGTTTGGGTATATGAACATACTAATGTGTTTGCAGCATAATCACATTCTTCAGTATGAGCAATGATATTATATTATTAGATATTACAAGCAGGAGACCCATAAGTACTTGCAGGGTGCATCTCATTTTCCCCTTACCCACTATTTTCTCTTTTCTTTCCCCAAAAGTCCCTGCAGCATCTCCCCTTTTCCTGCTTCCATCTGTCCTTCCTACCCACCAGCCAACTTACCTTTATCATCCCCTCTGTCTTCACTTTCTCTTCAGCCCTCCCTCTGGCACCCTCTCCCCACGAAAACTCTGACTGAATTGCATGGTGCTAGCCACCAGCCTGGGCCAGGATCAGCTGTGTGTAGGAGAATCTGAAACAGCTTCTGAGGGGCACCTCACATTCCCCTGTATACACCCCATATTATTTCCTCTTTCCTTTCTCCTGGCAGTTCTCATATTCTCACCTTTCCTTGCTTCATTCTCTCATTCCCACCCACCATACCTCCCCATCTTCAGCTAGCTTTACTATTTATTTCATTTATATCCTGTATCTCTCCACAGTGGGGACCAAAAGCAGATTCTATAATCTTCCTCTCCTCTCCATGTTACCCTCACAACAGTCCTTAGGTTTGAAGGCTTGCAATACTATTGTTGCCTATTATGATGGGCCCCCTGTTACTCTCCCCACTCTGAGGCAGATTTTTCCTACCAAAATTCTTAGCTCTTTTCAGGTAATGAGTGAACTCCCAGTAGTGTGATAATATTTGTGTTTTTATAAATCTGAATGTCCTACCCTGTGACAGAATCTAATTTGGCTTTTGCCCAGCCCAGGAACATGTCAGGAGAAAACAGGAGCCCTATTTTTAGATCTTTGAAATGGCACTGGAGATTGTTTACAGCAAACAATAGTAAAGATATTATTTAATAGGTAGGGGTGGTATGGAGTAGCCAGGAACTGGAAAGGCTGAGGTAAACATTGTTGGTAAAGCAGTATATGTTTCACAAGATGGTGTTGTAGCAGTTTATTTTTACAAATTCGTGGTTCTTATCAGTGAGAAATGATTGACTGGGTACCTAAGGTTCAGTTACAATGTTTCTGCATATAGTTTCCTATTAACCGTTCAGGTTTTCTGGAAAGGTCACTCTTTTAGAATATCAAATCCTTTCCCCTTTTCTGAAATCACAATGTTTCTTCTTTCTCCTGAGTAGTCTATAACTGTTTCCTTTCACAACAGACCAGGGACTGCCTCAGTGCCAATTTCCTGTATAACTGGATAGGATTTATATTTTGTCGAAGGCTTTTACCTTTCTGAGTAGATATAAATTACCTGCCTACCATTTTTCTTCTCACCTTGACACAGAGACCAATTTCCCACAAGCAGCTGCACCGCCCTCGCTCTTCCTTTCCCCCCATTGTATTAGTCAATTTCCCACTACTTGCTGCGCAGCTGCATTTTGACCCGCAGCATCCCTCAATTCCCCCCGCGTCTTCTAGATCCTTGTTTTTTTGAGATCAAGAAGACACGGGGAAAATCAGGGGATGCTGGGGGTCAAAATACGGCCATGTATCAAGTAGTGGGAAATTGACAAATACAATTGGGGGAAAGGGAAGAATGAGGGCAGTTCAGCTGCTTGTGGGAAAACAAAGAGTACTCCATCTTTCTGTGTTATACCTCTAAGGATGCCAGTCACAGCTCCTGGTGCAAATGGCGACAGCGGGTGCAGCGCGTGCAGCCGTCCCTGCAGCGAGGCTCCTGCCAGGAAATACAATTCCCCCGCCGGAATTTGGTAAGCCTACTACCCAGTCATTCTTTACCAAAATCTCAAACCCCAGTTCTTGGTGACACTAGACTCTGAATTCTTAGAGGGAATTCTGTCTCAGATCATGTTTAACACATCTAAGACTAGGAGTCTGTCCCTTTATTCAAAAGGTGAACCTATCTAACTGACTTTTTAGTCAGACTCTTCAGATATCCACTTCTTTAGCTGAACTTTTTTACTTTACTGAACAGTAACTGCCATTGAATTCAAAACGAACTAACTCTCCCATCAGCACACAGCTGATGTTATATTTCCCCCAGCTGGTGCTGGCCAGTCAGAGAACAGGAGCAGTCTGGTACTCAAGCTCAACATTCTAGAGCAGAGTTCACCTCCCTTCTCTGCTTTTGCTGCATTAGGAAAACAGCATTTTAAATGCAGTCTGTCACAACTAGCAGTTCCAAAAACATCACTGACTGGTATTCATTTTTAAAGCTTTGTTTCCATCATTTTGTGGGGGTTTAGAAAAAACCCAAATGTATCTTTTTCAGATTTTTCTGCAAACCTGGGGTTTTTCTCCAGTTTACAGAAAGATCTGTTCATGGCCCCAGTCTCCAAATGAAAGTATTCACAGATGGGGCCCTATTGAAAATTAGATATACTGATTACAGTAGCCCCTAGAGGCATGTCATGACTTACAGCAAGGGAAAGAACAGTTAAGCCACATGGTCACCAGTAAGTTGCCAGCAAGTTGCCAAAACAACTACATCTTGGAGCAGAAAGCCTACTACCCAGTCATTCTTTACCAAAATCTCAAACCCCAGTTCTTGGTGACACTAGACTCTGAATTCTTAGAGGGAATTCTGTCTCAGATCATGTTTAATACATCTAAGACTAGGAGTCTCTCCCTTTATTCAAAAGGTGAACCTATCTAACTGACTTTTTAGTCAGACTCTTCAGATATCCACTTCTTTAGCTGAACTTTTTTACTTTACTGAACAGTAACTGCCATTGAATTCAAAACGAACTAACTCTCCCATCAGCTCACAGCTGATGTTATATTTCCCCCAGCTGGTGCTGGCCAGTCAGAAAACAGGAGCAGTCTGGTACTCAAGCTCAACATTCTAGAGCAGAGTTCACCTCCCTTCTCTGCTTTTGCTGCATTAGGAAAACAGCATTTTAAATGCAGTCTGTCACAACTAGCAGTTCCAAAAACATCACTGACTGGTATTCATTTTTAAAGCTTTGTTTCCATTATTTTGTGGGGGTTTAGAAAAAACCCAAATGTATCTTTTTCAGATTTTTCTGCAAACCTGGGGTTTTTCTCCAGTTTACAGAAAGATCAGTTCATGGCCCCAGTCTCCAAATGTAAGTATTCACAGATGGGGCCCTATTGAGAATTAGATATACTGATTACAGTAGCCCATAGAGGCATGTCATGACTTACATCAAGGGAAAGAACAGTTAAGTCACATGGTCACCAGTAAGTTGCCAGCAAGTTGCCAAAACAACTACATCTTGGAGCAGAATCCTTCTTCCTCTAGAATCAGCCATTGTAGGTAATGAAAGCATATTTTCATCTCAGAGTCTGGGCTTTCACATACCAAAAGGGGCTCAAAAATAATGCAGAACAACTCTTTGATTGATTACGGTGACAGGTACTACTCTGTACTAAAGTCAGCTCAGTAATTAGAAAATAGAAACTACTGATATCTTACCAAAATATGCAACCTTGGTATTGATTCTATTTAAATTGTTCATAAATTATGTGGAGTCAAAAACAGTGAAATAACCAGTTTACAGATGACCTCAAATTATTCATTATGGTTAATACGAAAGCACATTTCATAAGCACTCCAAAAGGACAAATATGACAAATCTTTATTTCGCATAGGATGAGATCTAATGAGATCTGACCTAAGAGTGAGTAACCAGGAAAAACATCTTGGGGCCATGATGGAAAAACTCAATGAAAATGTCAACTCCATTTGTGGTAATCGTGAAAAAGACAAATTCATGTCTAGAGATAACTAAAAAAGGAACCGAAAATAAAAATACTAGCATCATAATGCCTTTGTATAAATACCTGGTGCCTCCATACTGGGATCCTGTATACTGTTATCATCATCCCTTCTCAAATAAAGGCTGTATAGTAGAGCTGGAAAAGGTGCAGAAAAGATAAGCAAAAGGACAAAATGTCTGAAGAACTTCCCCTACAAAAAAAATTATAAGTTTGTTTTCATAATTCTGATTTGTTATTATTTCACACATGTGAAATTTCACACACGCACACCTTTATGGTTTTCTATCCATCTATATATATAAAAGAAGGTCCCCTCCCCGTAAAATCAATGCCCAGGCCAAACTACTGGACCTAGAGACATCAAATTCGGGAAGAGTGCTCCTACTGTGGCGTAGGTGCTCACTAAGAAGGGATTTTTAGAAATTTGACCCCTAAGTGGGACAAAAGGGGGGAAATGTGCTCCCTCCATTGATTCCTATGTGGCTGCCAGGCAGCTGCCTCTCTGCACCCCCCACTCTCTGACTGGTCAGCTGCATAGCTCAGTGCTCTGAGGTATAAAAACCCAACAATTACAGGGGACTGTTGAACTGCAGGCTGTGGAAGGTCGGTAGTTCAGCAGTTCAAGACCCGGGTGCCACATGACGGAGTGAGCTCCCGTCTCTAGTTCCAGTTCCTGCCAACCTAGCAGTTCGAAAGCAAGAAATTGCAAGTAGATAAATAGGTACCACTTCAGTGGGAAGGTAACAGTGTTCTGTGCGCCTTGGTGTTTAGTCATGCCGGCCACATGACCACGGAAACGTCTTCGGACAGTGCTGGCTCTTCGGCTTTGAAACGGAGATGAGCACCGCAACCCTAGAGTCGGACTCGACTGGATTTCAAGCAAAGGAACCTTTACCTTTACTTTACAGGGGACTGTACAGAGCTAATGACAGTTGAGGAAATCAGGAGTGACCAACAGCCACCTGTGAGGTGAAGCAAAACTGCTGGCCCAGCCTCTCTGATGGCTTCCACCACACCCCCCCCCCCTCCTACACCTAACAGGCGGTTGTCTGTCAGGTGCACCCCCCCCTCCACTGTGACTTCTAATACTCCTCCCCCCTCCCCCTCCTACACTGGACAGGCCGCTGCCTGTCAGGTGTAGGAGAGGAGGTGGGATGCTTACAGCCATCAAAGAGGTTTGCTCAGCAGGATTGCCTTAGCACTTCTGTTGGCCCAGCCTCCCTGATGCCTTTAAATACAATCCCCCCCAACACCAGACAGGCCGGTGTCCGTCAGGTGTAGGAGCAAAGCCAGGGTATGAATGTTTATGGGGAAATAGTAAAGGATATTTCTAGGAGCCATTTCGATGCGTGCCTCCTTCATGAACCTGAAGAAATGTCTACCATATCACCACTCCCTCACACCAACTCCCCCTCACACCTCTCACCTCTTACTGCCCTCAAGAAAGCTCCTGGCAAACATTGAGCCAGATACACCAATGCTACAAGGAGGAGGCAACTTAGGAATGCGGCAAACACATTTGCACATAGTGCTCCTGCAGTGGACTGAGCTGCACAGGCCAAGTACCAGCAACATCACCCTGAGGTGCTCAGAACAACACAGTCTCCATATGAGCAAAACAATCCAGGAACACAAGTAGAGAGGCCATTCCTTTCGTGGAAGGTAGCAGGAGTTGACTTAACAGACGACTGCTTCTTAAATGGACAGTTCTATGTGGCCTGCTCCAGAGTGAGCTCACCAAGCAGCCCGGTGATCCAAGCACCTGAGGGCAGAACCACCAATGTGGTCTACAGAGAGGTACTTCAGTAGGGGGGGGGGAGTATGTATGTTTCACTTCATTTCTTACACTACAACCTTCTCTGTAGAATTCCTACAACAAATGTCACATTTCAAATTTCACATCATCAGTATTATAACTGGATTTACAGAACTTAAATACCGTAGCGAAGCACGGGTAGCAGGCTAGTATTGTATAAACCTCAGTGGGTATACTGTTATTATCATCCCTTCTCAAATAAAGGCTGTATAGTAGAGCTGGAAAAGGTGCAAAAAAGATACCCAAAAGGACAAAATGTTTGAAGAACTTCCAAGAAAAGATGTATAAGTTTGTTTTCATAATTCTGTTTTGTTATTATTTCACACATGTGAAATTTCACACACGCACACCTTTATGGTTTTCCATCCATATTGTATAGACCTCAGTGGGTTTGTAACATTTCCCTAGGACATTTCCTTTTTGTGCCAAAGAAAGGCACATTTGTTAAACATCAAAATCCATGGGAGAGTTGATTGGAAGAATTCTAAATGCGCAGTAACACAGAAAGCAGTGTTCACTGGGGGAATCTGGCATAGCACCCATTTAGCTTGAAGCACAAGGAAGAGGCAGACTGACAAGGCAAGGGCACTTGGTGGCACAAAGAGACCACAGCAGGCAGGAGAAGAGGGCCTTGAGACAGATTTGCTTGGACAAAGTACAAGGTTTAGAGAGCAGTAGGCAAGTGCAGACTGCAAAGGGAAATCTGGCACAGCAGGGCAGGCATTGGAAGGAGAGAAGATGGCAAAGTCCTATCTCATATCATTCAGGATTGGAATATCTCACACACAAATGTAATCCTAGTGGCTACAGTTTGCAGTCAATCAACCAGGCCCAGAGCCTCTCTCTCTCCCCTCTCTCCTTAAGAAACACAGCTTATTCCCTGATTTGGGGAAAGCTGGCTGCCTTGTAAAAGTAAAACCAGTAGAGTCAGAGAGAGGCAAGACTGCAATAATAAAAGAAAGAGAACAAAAGAAAAGGAAGCTATGGGGGTGTTCTTTACAACATGTATAGGTGGGGAATTTGTTTTGTTTTCATATTAATTATGATAATTATGAAACACTCAATTATTGTAATTAATAACAAAAGAAACACAAAAGTCTACTTGGCAGTAGATTTAGGATTGGCAAAAGAAATTCACACAATGCACAATTGCTTTATGGAAATCACTTCCATAAGTGGTGCTAGTGGTGATCAGCTCAGGTGACTTTATTAAGTGTTATGTACTGAGTGAATTACACCAGAGAAACTGACCTAGCTTAGTCACCAGAACAATAGGTAGCCAGGATCCTGGAAGGAACCTATTGAACAGCAGTTTGTAATGTAAATAACCTATCACTGGGAGTGTGTGTGTTGGGCGTGGTGTTTTGCATGCATTTAAGCAGGGCTCCAGTCCTGCTAGAGTTGTCTTTTAGTTTAGTTTAACTCATTAATAAAGTATGAGCTGACCACTCTACGTATCTCAACCCAGTATATTTCACTGGCGACGAAGGTAGGATCCTGATGGGCAAGCCTGCTCCAGCTGATAGCAGCACATCGCGCTCCAAGCCCCAGAGCCCCACGCACCACACTGCTCCGGAGACCTTGGGTGCGCTTCAGAATTCTTCAACGCATTCGACGCCACTGCAGAGGACTGGGAGTCCTACCTTGGCTGATTCGAGTTCTTATTGCCATCCTCCGGCATCAACAAGGCAGAAATGAAATGCACCACATTCTTCTTCATCTATGGCCGAACAACATACAAAATCACCTGCTCGCTCCTTGCCTTGGTGGAGCTCAAGGACACAGACTATCAAACCATCATAGACCAGCTTAAGGAACATTTCTCCCCTAAGCCATTGGTCATCATGGCCTACCATGCATTCCACTTGAGGAACCAAACCACAACAGAATCCATCTCAGTGTTCATCACAAAGCTCCACCGTATTGCCCGCCACTGCAAATTTCCCAACCTTGAGGATGCCCTCTGGGACCAGCTGGTCTGCGGCCTATGTGATGTCCAAATTCAGAGGAATATCCTCGCCCAAGGTGACCCTAAATTCAAGGAGGCCATGGAGATGGCCCTCGCTGCCGAATCAGCCGAGCAATTTACCACAGAGGTCTGGCGTGGGAAATCTTGACAAAGATCGGCCACGGCCACCCACCATGTGGACAGCCCTGAGAAAGAAGAGGATAATGTACTGCAGTTCCAGCGCCCCACACACTGCCTGCTTCGCAACATCCGTCTGCACCACCATGCGCTGTCAACACCATCACATTGACCATGTGTGCCAGCTGCAGAGAACCCCATGAGAGAAGGTCCTGCTGGTTCCACGATGCCACATGCAGTAATTGCGGGAAGGTCAGCCACATCACCTGAGCCTGTCGTGCCAAGGAGAACCAGAGGTGGCCAGCTATAGCTTCCACCTCAACGCACTCCGAAGAGCTCCACACAATATCGGTCCAACAACAACAGGTACTGAACTTGCCCCAGGACATCCCCGGCAAAATTTCTGTAACAGTCTTAATTGAGGGAAGCCTTTGAATGATGAAGCTGGACCCTGGGTCCTCCGTTTCCATAATCTCCAAGGACACGCTTAAGAGACTGTCCCAGGGGGGTCCTCCCCTACAGCCTGCTGGGTTCACCCTGTGTTACTTTTCTAAGAATGTGGTGTCCATTCTGGGTGTAGGCAAGTTCCGAGTGCAGTACTGGCACCTCAACAGACTGTTGGACTTGCTAGTAGTGAGACACAGCCACACGAGCCTTATTGGCCTTTCCTGGTTTGCGCCCCAAGGGTTCCGAGTGACGGGAATGCACCATGTGGCTACTAGAGACTTTCAGAGGGTGTGCGATCTTTGATGGGATGCTTGGTCGCTACACCAGACCTCCAGTAACTTTACAACTCAACACGGAGGTGCAGCCCATAAAGCTGAAGGCCAGACATGCCCTGTTCACCTTAAAACTGAAGATAGACAGGGAGCTGGATCGGCTGGTGTCCCAAGGGGTTTTGGAGCCAGTACCGCACGCCCTATGGGAAACCCCTATCATGACCCCAGTAAAGCCCAGTGGAGACGTCCACATCTGCACGGACTACAAGTGCATGATTAACAAGGCCCTCCAGGATGTGGTCAGCCATGTTCTGGCATCCCTTGCGGGCGCTAAGATCTTCAGCAAGCTGGATTTAGCCCAGACCTACCAGCAGCTCCCAGTTGACAATGCGACTGCAGAGGCCCAGATGATAGTGACACACAGGGGTGCGTTCCGGGTGTGTCAGCTACAATTTGGGGTCAGTGTAGCCCCGGGAATTTTCCAAAATCTAATGGGCTCTCTCCTTAAAGGAATTCTTGGGATTCAGGCCTTCTTTGACGATGTTTTGATCACCGCACCCACATAGGAGGATTTCACTGAAAGACTGTGCACCATCCTCCAGCAATTTCATGCAGCCAGCCTCAAAGTAAAGTGGGGGAAATGTCTCCTGGGAGTTCCGCGGGTCGAGTTCCTGGTCTTCTCCATTGACAAACAGGGCATCCATCCAGCTCCCGACAAGGTCCGCACTATTGTCAACACACCGGCCCCCACATCCAAGCCAGAACTCCAGGCCTTCTTGGAGCTATTGAACTTTTATCACTCATTTCAAGTCACCACATTCCAGGCCGTCAAGGAGCTACTCACCTCCAACGCCATCCTCATGCACTTCAATGAAGAGCTGCTGGTTGTCCTCACCTGTGACATGTCGGCAAGACGGAGCTCTTCCACCAGGCCTTTGGTTAGGGGCCGCCACTGCCCCCCCCGGCTATATACCATCTTGGGGGGGTTAGGGCTTAGGAGGCCAGGTAAAATCATTGTTAACATCTATTATCAATGCCTACTGGGAATGTTTGGGTTGCGTTAGGGTTGTGGTCGCCCTCTCTGAGTTTCTGAGATTCTGGAATGAATGTAGTTATTGAGCACCTTAATGTTTAAATGGTTTTAAATTGTATATGTTGTTTTTAACTGTATTAGAGTATTGATGTTTTATTAGCAAGCCTTTGCTTGACTTGTAAGCCGCCCTGAGCCCAATTTAATAATAAATCAATCAATCAATCAATCAATCATGACCCTAGTAAAGCCCAACGGAGACGTCCACATCTGCATGGACTACAAGTGCATGATTAACAAGGCCCTCCAGGATGACGCTTATCCAGTTCCTGTGGTCAGCCATGTCCTGGCATCCCTTGCGGGTGCTAAGATCTTCGGCAAGCTGGATTTAGCCCAGACCTACCAGCAGCTCCCAGTTGACAATGTGACTGCAGAGACCCAGATAATAGTGACACACAGGGGTGCATTCCGGGTGCGTCAGCTACAATTTGGGGTCAGTGTAGCCCTGGGAATTTTCCAAAATCTAATGGGCTCTCTTCTTAAAGGAATTCCTGTGATTTAGGCCTTCTTTTACAATGTTTTGATCGCTGCACCCACATAGGAGGATTTCACTGAAAGACTGTGCACCATCCTCCAGCAATTTCATGGAGCCAGCCTCAAAGTAAAGCGGGAAAAATGTCTCCTGGGAGTTCCACAGGTCGAGTTCCTGGTCTTCTCCATTGACACACAGGGCATCCATCCAGCTCCCAACAAGGTCCGCACTATTGTCAACACACTGGCCCCCACATCCAAGCCAGAACTCCAGGCCTTCTTGGGGCTATTGAACTTTTATCACTCATTTCAAGTCACCACATTTCAGGCCATCAAGGAACTTGATGTCTGTTGTGGGGAGGGAAAGGGAAGGGAGTTTGTAAGCCGCTCTGAGACTCCAAGTGAAGGGTGGGGTATAAATCCAATATCTTCTTCTTCTTCTTCTTCTTCTTCTTCTTCTTCTTCTTCTACTCACCTCCAACGCCATCCTCGTGCACTTCAACGAAGAGCTGCTGGTTGTCCTCGCCTGCGACGTGTCGCCGTACGGGGTAGCAGCCATCCTCGGTAACCAGCTACCCAACGGCAGGGAGGTCCCCATGACCTACTACTCCCGCGCCTTGTCCACAGCCAAGTGCAACTACGAGCAGATTGACAAGGAGGCTCTAGCGATCATTGCAGGGGTCAACAAGTTCCATGACTTCTAGAGCAGCCCTTCACCATCGTTACCAATCACATACAAACCCCTGCTTGGTATGCTGGCCCCGGATTGCCAAACGCTGCAGATGCTGTCTCCCAGGATGCTGCGCTGGTCTATCTTCCTGGCCGGCTACCAGTATTCGCTCATCCATCGCCCCGGGAAGGCGATGGGTCACGCTGACACCCTCAGCCACCTGCTGCTGCCCTCCTGCAACCCCGACCTGTGACATAGGATATCTGAAGAATGCTAAAGCACCCGGCTTAGATGGAATTCCTCCTGAATTACTTAAGGCAGACAAAAACTGGTGGGGAACTCTATTGGCATGGGAAGAATTAGATATATTGATGAATGATGTGGCATGACATTATCATGCTGTGCATCATCACACTCCTGCTTCATATCCTGGACTGCGAGAGGAGGGGGCCAGCATGGTAGCATCACACCATATATTGTGTGGTAGCAGTCATTACAATTAAGAGGGAAGAGAAAACCCAGAGAGTCAGCATCTCTGCATCTCTTAATGTAAATGGTGCCCCACAGCTACTACTAAATTCAATGCATTTATGCTAAATAATTAAGCAGCAACAATAACACAATCCTGAAGGAACTGATATAAAAATAAATGTTCTTATTTGTGTTAGTCTGCAAAACCCAATTTTATTAACGAATAACAGTGGAACAATGAAAAAGAATTAGTACCACAATAAAATCGTAAGGGAACCAAGCAATTTCTTTTCAGTCATATCTGTTGCTTGTAGTCTTACAGTGCAATCCTAAACAGAGTTACTCCTTTGTAAACCCATTGATTTCTATGGACTTAGAAAGGGATAACTCTGCCTCAGATTGCCATACAAGTTGAATAAGTGGGGGTGGTTTTGTAAAGGAAGGGGATGCCATTATTACATGCATGATATTTGCAATCATTTTCCTGATTAGTATTTGAATATATTTTTCCTGATTGATCCCAACAGTAAGCTCAAGCAATAAAGAAATGTCTCCAGAAACAAAAGAAACACAGAACTTTAAAAGGATGCTCTTGGCCTTCAAAATAATGCCTCATAAAGCACGGTGTCCAGAGCAAAATTGTGATAGGAAGAGATATAAAAACGACTATGCTGAGTTTACACTTGTGGACTAGACACAATTTGAGCCATTTCCTGAAGAACATCAATATCAATAATAGTATTATACTATTAGAAGTATTTCAATAGTACCTAGAGGCCACTGACAAGATTACTGTTTTACTGTACTAGACACTGTGCCAGAACTTTATAATGGTATTATAGCAGTTTTTAATTCATTTTTGCTTTATTGGATGAAAGGATATTTTTAAACAAAGAGAAATGTTAGACAAATGCTGAAAAGCTAAATCCAGACATCCACTGCCTTTTCACAATCTCCTTGCCCTATTCTGAGAAATGTTGGAATCTATGGGAATGGGGAAATGCTTTACCTTTGATTATACTCAAAGGATCCTCTCTTCAAACTGACTGGAATCAGTCAGGGAGGATCCTTTGTATGAGGCATTCAGCAGGGCACTTGTGTCATCTGAGAGTGCATTCCACAGGTTAGGAGCCAAGACTGAGAAGGACCTTCCCCTCTAACAGCCAACCGGGCCATCCTGGGGCCAGAAAGCTGCAAGAGGCCACTAGACGGTGACTAAAGGGAGTTGTAACAGGAGAAGCAGTCTCATAAGTATGAAGGTCCCAGACCATTAAGGGCTTTAAAGGTTAATACCAACACTTCGAATTGGATCCGGAGACTAATTAGTAGCCAGCACAACTACCGAAGAATTGGAGTAATATGAGCTGACCATGAAGTTCCAGTCAGCCACCTGGCAGCTGCATTCTGGACCACCTGTTTATGAAGCGCTTTCAAGGGTAGCCGTACTTAAAGTGAATTGCAGTAGTCCAATCTGGAGGTGACTTTTGAATGGATCAATGTGGCAAGGTCTGACCCAGATAAACAGGGAGCCAGTGCCAGAAGGCAGACCAGCAGGCCTGACCCCTAAACACACAGAGCCAGCTCTGCAAACCAGCCAGGAGATTCCTGTACAGATGCCATGAAGAGCTCCATTTCCCACCACACAGGCATTCCCCCCACCCTCACATATTAACATCACCAGGTGAAGTACATACCCATTTTCAGCCTAAACAAAAGGATATGCCTGATTACACCAGAAGCAAGCCATCACGTCTTCCAGCTGCCCATCAAAATAATACAGCTGTCTAGCATACCGTTGTTAATCCAAAGCACCGGTCCTGCAACCTGAATTGTTCTCTTCATTTCCTTCTTTGTCTTTTCCCATTTCTGAAAGAGGTCACTGTTAGCCAAGTCATTGTTTCAATTGCCCAACAATTAATCCCTTTTCCTGACCCATTAAAAGTCTAAATTTTGGTTGATATTTCCTGGGGACCATGTGACAACAAGCAACTGTCTTAGGTCACCTTTTTAGGTATAAAAAGAGAACATTCAGCCATTGCTTTCTCTCTCGCTTTCACCCTCCTAATCTCACCCTATCTTGCTGGTTCCATTCTTAGTGCTGTTTGGCACTTCTCACGTGGGTTGCTGGCCAACTCACAACCCTTTCCAATGTTTTTATCCCTTTTTCACTGCAGAGTCGACTCGTCTCATTGGACAGGTAACATATCACCCCCATCAATGATACTGCCTGCTAATGCAACTGTCTCTGTACCTTTCTCTCTGAATTCCTAGACCTGTATCGCTTGTGTGTATGCTTGATTTTATATTGTATGTGTGAGAATCTCTCAGTAAAGAAATCACTGCTTTAGAAATCTAGCCTCAGTGTCTATTTCTGGGCTCTGGGAAATCTAACTCCCGTATACATAATTCCCCACATTTATTAAGGCAATTTGGCTAACATGAGGGTATATGAGCTGAGTGAGAGTATGGAGGGGCTACTCATTAAATCTGCAGATGACAATAAATTGAGAGGAGCAGCGAACACACCAGATGAGAAAGGTGGAATTTAACAAGATCTGGACACACTGGAAAAGTGGGCAGATGTGAACAAGATGCAATTTAACAAGGATAAGTGCTGAGTTTTACATCTGGGTAACAAAAATGAGGAACA
>NW_015174308.1:340071-344609 GCF_001447785.1 Gekko japonicus | reverse complement strand
TTCTAATGTCCTGGCCCCACTGCTGGACCTCCTGATGGCACTGGTATTTCTGGCTACTGTGTGACACAGAGTGTTGGACTGGATGGGCCTTTGGCCTGATCCAACATTGGCGTCTCTTATGTTCTTATGTTCTTAAGGATGATCGGGGGCTTGGAGACCAAACCCTATGAGGAAGGGCTGAGGGACTTTGGAATGCTTAGTCTGGAGAAGAGGAGGCTGAGGGGGAACTTGATTGCTTTCCTTAAGTATTTGAAGGGCTGTCACTTAGAGGAGAGCAGGGAGCTGTTCCTGTTGGCAGCAGAGGATAGGACTCACAATAAGGGGTTTAAATTAAGGATGGGAAGGTGTCAGCTGGATATTAGGAAAAACTTTTTTAAAGTAAGAGTTGTGCAACAGTGGAATCAGCTGCCTAGGGAGGTGGTGAGCTCCCCCTCACTGGCAGTCTTTAAGCAGTGGCTGGACAAATGCTTAACAGGGATGCGCTAGGCTGATCCTGCATTGAGCAGCAGGTTGGACTAGATAGTCTATATGGCCCCTTCCAACTCTGTGATTCTGTGATTCTATCATTCTATTGTTCTTTCTTTACTAAAGTTAGGCTTTATTAAGGTGACCTCTGCCCTCATATCACTCCATCCTATTACTTCTTCATGTTTATATGTACAGACACCAAACATTCCCTATTTAAATCCTCCTGCACTTTCCATACTTGTAAGACTCTAGCTCTTCTCTCTGTTTGGGCTTCTTCTGGTATAGATTTTGATGGGAGTTCTGTAACTGCTTCTGTCCTTTTAGCTAAATTAATAGTCTTGGCTGAAGTTTGCTGTTTTTCCTTTGTCTAACTTTGGATAATGGACTTTCATGTGTCCCCCTTTCTGGCAGTTAAAACACACTATCCCTCTCTTTCTATTTAGCTTGGGAGTTTTTGGCTCTGCAGGGTTGGTTTTAGATGTCTCAATTTTCTCTGAGGTGCCCCAAAATTTATTTTGCTTGATAGGGGTGGGAGGGAAAAGAGATCATCCCAAGTCCTCTTCTATTTCATCTAATAAAGTGACAACTTCATCTACCATTTTTTACTTTTTATCTCTCAGGTATCATTTAAGCTGTGTGGGAACTTGTTTGTGTAACTGTTTTAAGCCTGTTAATTGCTTCAGTTCTTCAAATGACTGTACTTTGCTTCCCTCAGCCCATCTGTTTAAGGCTCTGTCCAAACAACAACCTAGTTGTGCATATGTTTCTTTTAATTTCTTTGAAAGCTTTTCTGCTTTGTTCAGCCATTAGCCTGAATCTAATTCTGACCCTCGCCTTAAAAAGCAAATAATTTGAGGTTTCCTCATCCCTCATCTCTGAGTAAATTTCAGTCAGTCCTCCAGAAAACTGTGGACACAAATAAATCATTCTGTCCTCATCTTGGACCCCAAAACTGAAGATAAATGTCTCACATCATCCCCTTTTTAATAACATGGAAATGTCTTTTGTTCCACTGTGGTACTTTCTCCACTTCTCTGTAGAAGTGGCAATTGCGCCCTTAACTGTATTTTCTTCATCTTCATTCGAATAATTTCTACCTCCTTACTAGGAGTCTCCTCTGCGAATGTTTCCTCTCCTTCACCTCCATGTGCCTCTACAGCATGTGGCTTTTCCACACAGTCTAATTTAATGTTAATAAAAAGCAAATTTGCATATTTTTCAATAAAATGTGTGTGTAATATTTGTTCATGTCTTGCAGCTCTCAAACCTCTGATGTTTATTCTGTGTGGCTGTTACGTTAAGCAAGTTTGGCCACCCCTGTTCTACAGGCCTAAATGTTGGTGCCATTTTTGACAGGAATTCTGTGGTAATTCCTGACAAATTTATTTAAAAAATTCTTATAATAGTTTGTATCTGTGGTGGGACAAACTAGTTATTTTCATATTGTGATGCTGTCACTAAATATGACACACCCGTCTACTTCTCTCACTCAAAGGCAAAATTTTCCCTCCATTTTTCTTTCCCTTTGGGACTGAACCACCCTAGTTATCTGTTTTCTTCTCTCCTGAAGAACTCTGGCTATCCCACCCTGTCACAGTATGATATTTTACGGCTAGCTCAGCCCAGGAATCTGAGGGAAGGGTCAATAACTCCCTTTAACTTAAACAACTGAAATGGCACTTGGGGCTTTTGGAAGTTCAAAAATAACAAAATATTTTATTCAGCATAGAGGGGAAAAGGTCAGGTGAAATCAGGGGTAAAATTTCTGAGGTAACTCGAATAAATAATTCTTAGGTAAAACCAGTAGATGCATAGTCTACAGTTCATATGTTTCAGGCTAATGAGAGTTTCTTAAGCTATTTAGACCAACCTAAAATCTTTATGATGAGAGGCTTTTGTTCCAGTGTTTCCCAAATATTTCAGTAACCTTTCTTTGAGTAGTCACTGACTATTTTGGATAGTGGGACACACTATCCAGTACCCAAACCCCTTCTTCAAACACACCAGTACTCTTCTCGAGTTTTAACTGACTCTTAAGATTTCACAAGGCAGCCTCTAACCACACCAGGGATCTCTCAGCTTTTCAGAACTATCTCCTTGTTTTCACTGGGTAGGGAAATTCTCTCTCTAGAAGATCTATTCCATTTTCTTGGCCCAAATGGGAGTCTTCACCTAATTACCCAATCTTCCTTGCCAATCTCCCCAGTACCCCAGTACTCTATCTGCATTAAATTGTTCTCGGTAAGGGCTGAATTTAGACATTGGTAGTACTCAACTCTTCCCAGATAGGGCTGAAATCAGACTCTGTCAGCACTCAACTCTTCTCCATCTGAGATAAACTCAGACTGAATTTATCCTCAGCATTCAGCTCTCAAGTCTTTCTCTGCTCAGCTAATGCTAACTAATCAGATGAAGCAGCATGTCACTCAAGGCTCTCTGTTTCTGTGAAGAACTAACCCTTCACAGTCCTATATCTGTTTATACAACACTTCTAAGCTTTAAAATTGCAGCACGTCAAAGAAACATGCTGTTCACAATTTGTGCAGAAAGGGAGGCCAACACTGTGTGAAAATAAAAAATGGTATATGACTAGAATTGCTGATATGGAGAAGAACTTCCATAAATCTGCCTTATACTGAATTAGATCCTTGGTCCATCACAGTTATTATTGTGTACTCAGACTGACAGTGACCATTTGGGATCTCAGGCAGAGGTTCTTCACAGCACATGCTTCCTGGTCCATTTAACTAGAGATGCCAGGAATTGAATCTGGGACCTTCTGTATGCTAAGCAGATGCTCTGCCACTGAACCACAGCCACTCCACACTGTGGAATAAACCTTGACAAGTGACTAAGATTTGGAAATTTGTCATCAGGACTTGAGGAGTGTACACTAGTCTAGGTTACAAAATCTCACAAATCACGACATGCTTCCATAACAGCAGCAGAAAAAAACAACATAAGGGATGTTATCATCTGTTCCCTTTCTCTGAGAAGTCCGGCAACTGTGGTCTGAAGAGGAGGCATTTTGCCATCCCACCCTTTTCCTGCCACAGAAGCAGAAGAGCACCCATGACCATTAATGCTGTGGTGTTTCGCTCTTCCATGAAGTGTACTCACTGTGGAGGTGGGTAAATGGTCTACCCTAAGGCCAGAGAGATGCAGCAAGCAGGATGTGCAGTATAACAAAGGAGGGAACGGCATAGACTTAACAACGGCTGGAATCCTAACTACCTATAACCCAATTCTAATGAGCATATTCCAGAAGACACACCCATTATTTTTGAAGAGAGGAAGATGAGAACTGGTAGGACTGGACAGTAAAAGGAGCTAGGGAGGAACTAGGGAGGATTAAGCTAGGAATGAACTAGGAAAGAATTCAGAGGTAGGATTGTTAATAGGGTTGTCAGGTCTCCCTTAGCCACCAGCAGGGGATGGGGGGTGGAGTTGCCAGATTCTGGTTGGGAAGCTAGTTGTTACCCTGTTTCTTCCTAAACCCAGCAATCCTTTTATTTCCCTTTTTTTAGGAATTTAGTGTCTGTTTATAATCAATTTAATAATTTTACTCTGTAGATGCTCAGAGGCAGGCAATGTCTTTCCAAACCATACTGTTCTTCTGCTGTGGGATATTACATAAAACAACTTCAAGGACTAATGTTACAAATGGGTGCATTGATTTCTCTACAAAGGGACATCATAGAGAAATCCCTCTCTCTCTTTTTTTAAAAAGGGTGGGACAGAATTAGAGCAATAAATAGCTATATCTTAAAAAGTGAAGTTCAGAAAAAGAAATGACAACCCTACAGGAGGACTGGATAATAACAGGAGCTTGGAACACACTAGCTTGTTTGACATTTTACTGAAGTCACATCTCATTTTGTTTTGTTTGGGGAGGATACATATTATACTTGTGATTTTACTGTGCTCTGGAAGTCCCTCTCACAAGAAATCTATCTTGCTACTCGTCTTCCAGCATTTTGTTTTAAGATTTATTTTCTACTTTGAAAGGCATCTGGGAGTACAAAATATATATATATATCTTGGATGCTAACAGTAGTGGATGCTTTCTG
>NW_015174308.1:319653-339715 GCF_001447785.1 Gekko japonicus | reverse complement strand
CTTTCCCTTCCCCTCCCCACAACAGACATCCTGTGAGGTAGGTGAGGCTGAGAGAGCTCTGACAGAAACTGCTCTTTTCTAGAACACCTCTGACAGAACTATAGCTTGCCCAAGGTCATCCAGCACCTGCGAGTGGAAGAGCGAGGAATCAAACCCATTTCTCCCAGATTAGAGTCTACGCACTTAACCACTACACCAAACTGGCTCAAAGAGTCAGAGGTTGACCTTTCAAAGGAAGAAGTAAAATCAAAAAAGAGATTTCTGGGTGGAAACAACAGTGACCAAAATTTGAAATCATTCCTCGTTTTCTATCTGTACTGAACATCCAGCTCAGACCACTGCTGAAGTACTTATATTATCCCTCGTCGATACACTTTATTAAAAGCTCTTGAATTTGGTCTTCTTGCTTCAAGAATAACTAGTTTTAAATTTAATTTATTCATCAGAGCATGAGCCGAGGAAACAACTTCACTGAATAGTTTTTTAAAAACCCAGAAGCATGCACATTGGAATTGTTTAAGATTCTCTTTATCCCCAAGCTAATCATACCTGCTTTAACTCCTGCCATAATACCTTTCAAAGTTATAAAAGGCTATTGATTTTTATATTCTAATTCAGGGTAACAATGTTTCCCTTCATGCTGTTACGCTCCACGAAACTTTAAACCTATTGGCAGTAAAACTGAATAGACAAATAAATGAATTTTTATTCCTGTGGCAGCAGAATATCGTAATTTCAAAGACTTCAGATTTGAGTCCTGTACCACCTTAGAGACCAGCAAGATTTTTAGGGTATGAGCTTTTGAGAATCAAAGCTCCCTTATCTGGCAAAGGGGCTTTGATTCTTGAAAGTTTGCACCCCGAAAATCTTGTTGGTCTCTAATAGGGTTGCCATGTCTCCCCAGCCACCAGTGTGGGATGGGGGGGTAGAGTTGCCAGATCCAGGCTGGCAAACTCTTGATGATTTGGGAGTGGAGCCTGGGGAGTACGGGAAACTCAGCGGGGTGCAAAGCCACAGATAGCACTCTGTAGGGAACTAATCTCTGTAGCCTGGAGATGAGCTGTAATTCTAGGGGATCCCCAGGTCTCACCTGGAAGCTGGCATCGTGAGTCTCTAAGCTCCTGGACTCAAATCTGGCTATTCTACTGCAGACCAACACAGCTACCCTCTGAAACTATCAAAGATTCAGAATTCAGATTTTATCAGAATCTTTAGATTATAATCCTAAACACATACACCTGAAAGTCAATTCACATGACCTTAATGGGTCTCAGAGGCAGTTCAGATGCAAGATCACATACTTATTTTAGCATCCAGGAATTACTTGTATCTGTGAATGTGAATCACAGATCAACAACACCACATTTAGAACTTTCATCTCAGCCAATGCCAGAAGTTTTCATATGGTTTTCAGTTCACTCATTTATCTTTCTGTTTTCAAGGGCTAGTTCATACATATTCATTGATCAGTATATATGATCAGGAGAGGGACTGCATATGCATATGAACACATAGGAACATATTAACTGCCTTATACACAACCCCTTTGAGCACTAAATAAATATGCAAAGAGGGAGACCAGGGCATGAATACAGTGGTCTGTCCTTCTTCCTCCATGTAATCTTTGGCTATGAGCATGGCACCTATGAATAGAGGAAATATCTGTGCTTACATTTCCTCACTATGATGGGCAACATTCAGAAAGCAGCATCCCCAGTCATTGGGAGGGAATGTACATGTTCCACAGGAGGAAATGGCTGGTTTGGAGGGTGGAGTCTATGTCATTTTACCTGTCTGAGGTCCCACCCCTCCTCAAACCCCACCTTCTCCAGGCTCCACCCCTCAAATCTCCAGGAATTTCCCAAGCTACAGTTGGCAACCTTATCTCCTTCCCAGCCAACCATCAACCTACCTTTATCTGCTCCTCTGACTTCAGCTTTCTATCTCCCACACACACACCTGGAGCCTTTACACAGGAAAAGTACAATCTTTCTCCTCCACAGTGGGGACCCAAGCAGGACGGAAGTGACCTCAGCAGGTTATAATGACACAGAGTTCATCCTGCAAAGCAGCCGCTTTCTCCAGGGGAATTGATCTCTGCCATCTGGAAAGCAGTTTTAATTCTGAGTGATCTCCAGCCCTCACGTGGAAAATGGCAGCAATTGTTCCCCAGGAGGAAATGGCTGGTTTGGAGGGTAGGCTCTATGGTGTTCTGTTCAGCTGAGGCCTCTCCCCTCCCCAAACTCTGGCTTCCCTAGACTCCACCACAAAATCTCCAGGAATTTCCCAACCTGGAGCTGGCAACCCTAGGACTGGCCCCAATGAGTTCCCCACAAAGGCCAAATTTGGCCTGGAAAGGGCCTCCGGCCTTTGTGTTTTTCCTGACAGAATCAAGCTTGGTTGCCTAGCAACAGCCACTGAGGGAAAAGTTAGCCCACAGCAGGAGGTGAAGAGAGTAGTTTAACAGCTGGTGACGCACCTCAGAAGTGTCTTCATCAGGAGAGACAGCTATTTTGGCAGTTTATCCTGTCAGGGAAGAGTGTCCAGGATGGCAGTAGGCAAGGGAGAGGAGCAGACCCAGCACTCAGCCATTGGCACACGAGTACCCTGGGTGGCAGTTGATGGGACAATGACTGATGGAGCACACAGCACAAGACTTAGGACATATTATGGCAGGCCTTGACATATTCTTTGGCTCTAGGAGTAAGTTAAAAAAATTAGAAACCATATTTATTTTTCATTTTTCAGGGTTTATTTTAATGGCCATATTTTCTAGTTATTACTACTATATAATCTAATCCTAAACTCTTTACAGTTCCTTATCATTTTATTAAGGCTCCAACAAAACTGTTATGTAAACAATGTGGTGACTTTAGTAGTCATTGCCACAAGAAAACGCTAACCTCTAGCCCGAAACCTAACTTCTCCCTGATTTTTCATACTTTCATTATTGCTTTTAAAAAGCTCCATTTAATTGAATACTGGAGCAGTATAGAAAGGAACTGATTAAGAAACGAGTTCATCTAACACCATTGAATGGTGTACAGTTAACATATGATAAAGTGAACACAAACACAGAAGGTGGACAAAGATGAGCAAGGAGGAACTTTGCTATCACTTTATGCTTGGAACCAGGGTGGGATTGTCCATATGCTGGCAAGCCTAATGAACAGCCTGTTAAGAAGGTAAAGATTTTACCAGTTGTAGTTTAAAGGAAAAGGTAAAGGTTCCCTTGCTTGAAAGCCAGTCGAATCCAACTCTAGGGTTGCGGTGCTCATCTCCGTTTCAAAGCCGAAGAGCCAGCGCTGTCCTAAGACGTTTCCGTGGTCATGTGGCCGGCATGACTAAACACCAAGGTGCACAGAACGCTGTTACCTTCCCACCGAAGTGGTACCTATTTATCTACTTGCAATTTCTTGCTTTCGAACTGCTAGGTTGGCAGGAGCTGGAACTAGAGATGGGAGCTCACTCCATCATGCGGCACCTGGGTCTCGAACTGCTGAACTACCAACCTTCCACAGCCTGCAGTTCAGCGTCTTAACCACTTGAGCCACACAAATAAACCAAAATACATATTAAAAAGCAAGAACAAGAACTTCTTGCACATGCATTTAATGTAGTACGACCAAACAAATTCTGATGTGAAATGATAAATAACATTGTACTTCTACTGAGGATCTCTGAGACACATGATAATAAAACCATTGTTGAAATGGCTAGATGCTGTAATGAAATTTCTAGGTGTCATGCTGACAACGCAATATGTATTAGATCAGATAATACCTAGACTCAGCTATGACTTATCACAAGAAACAAACCATTTGTACTCTTTTTTTAATACATTAATTTATTATGTCTAACTGATGATTGATTCAATCATGATTGAGAAACGAGGCCATTATGAGTAAGACTCTCATACTGATTGGTAATATTTCTGTTATTATTATTTAGATAATGTTATCAATGTGAATAGTACAGATTTAAACCCAGTTGACTGCTGCTGAAAAGTTACAGAACTTCAAATCTAAAAATGATAGCAGGGAGGACATATAAAAGGCAACACTCAATGAAATCAGGGGAATGTTTCAATTGTAGGTCAGGAAAATACCAAACAGAGGCCCCGGTCACATGGGAGGATTTGCCTTGTGAAACAGATGGATTGAGGGCGCATCAAACGGGCGCAATCATACGGCAACATCTGGGAAGCATAGCGCACCCGTCGCCAACCCATACCATCGGCCCGAAGAAGCAGATTTTAAAAGTACCAGCAAAAGTGTAGTAGCATCCGGAAAACGCAGGTCGCAGGCGAGCGTCAGATCGCAGAAGCGGAGTTAATCCGGCGCATCCAGCATGCACATGTGTCCTTTTGCACCAGATGTGACCGTCTGGTGCCGAGCGCCCCATGTCTGATCGCACCATGCCGGTTCTTCCTGGCCTTTGATGCGCTTCAACATCGCAGTATGATCGCTGGCTATCGGCATATGCGCGGCACCTTGGGGAACTGTATGATCGCGTTACCGCACATCTTTTTGATCCGGCACTAAAATGCCTCCCTTCCAGTGCGGATTTTCCCGCTCATGTGACCAGGGCCTTAGTTTTCCCTTTGTAGGTTTACTTAAGAAATATTTTGTCAAGCACTGATGTAAACTGCAAATGGATCCTGTCTGATGCTTACAGTCCCCCCCTAAATATTCAAATCCTTAAGAGACACAATGATTTCCAAAAGCAAGAAGACATTTTAATGGCTGATTGAATGTCAATTGAATTCAAACCATTAATGTAAACTACCCAAGGACTTCCTAGGGCAGTTTTCCACTGGAATTACCAGTTTCCAGTTCTTGCCAACTGCCTTCTGAAGAGGGTTTTAAAAAATAGATACAATGGAGGAAATAGGACAAAGTCGTTTTAGCTGTTTAGTACATTTAGACCTGCTGTGTCTTTAAGGCCTTTGTAGCACTAGATCTGAAGACAGTTTTACCTTTGATTTTCAGCCCAGGCTTTTGTGTGCCTCAAAAGCAGCTTTTCTAAACATAGCTGCTATATTTGGTAACCTTTTCTGCTTCCCTTTCCATCCTGAGATGATGACTGTGGTCACACACACTAAATAATCCACTTTCAATCCACTTTCAATGCACTTTACAACTGGCAAAATCCATTTGGAAAGTGGATTGAAAGTTGATTATTTAGTGTGTATGGCCGCAGAGATAGTATGAGAGAGCGAGAAAGCACAATGTACCCCTTAGATGAATTAGCATTTTCTTTGGGTCTACGTTTTGACCCTTTCACTCCACCCCTTGACCTCTCAGTCCTGTCATTTGGCACAGAGGGTTCATCTCTTGACCCCACTGAGCACTACCCTTTCACCCTTTGGTAGATATGTCCCTTCCAAATGTTGGCAACTCTAACCTTCATTCACCTACAAGAACTTTGATCAGTAATCCCCCCATTGCTATTTTTAAATAGTTTCAAAAACACATTGTCTTCTCTAGTATGACCAATTCTCTCTCTCTCTCTCTCTCTCTCTCTCTCTCTCTCTCTCTCTCTCTCTCTCTCTGTGTGTGTGTGTGTGTGTTTGTGTTTGTGTGTGTGTGTGTGTGTGTGTGTGTGTGTGTGTGTGTGTGTAAAAGTCAGACACAGAGGCTGGAGAAGCTTGCAACAAGTTTTGCTGTGTCTAGTAGCTTAGCCCAGTAGTATTGAAAAGATCCAAGAATGAAGTCCAGTAATGGATCCAGGGGATAGAGCCAAGTGCAAAGAGTGCCTTATCACCTAAGATGAATAGCCCCAACCCCACAAAAAGGTATGGAATAGTTCCCAGCCCCAGGTAACTATACAGAAAGCAAAAGAGGGCTTTTATGGTTGGTTGATATCCCTGCCCATGTGACATGTTAGGAAGAGGGGAGGGGACATTAGTCAAAAGATGAACATGCTAAAGGCCTTCCGGGCTAATGGAATGTGCTGCATTGGCTATTTTTCACATACACTGAGGACCATTTCCATTAGTCTATGGAAATATTAATCTTATCTTAAGCACAAAAACAAGTTATAACAGTATCTCTGCAAAAGCAAGCTATATGATACATCCATTATTAGGGCAGTGTCCAAATAATTTGTTCTGTCACATAGCTTATTTGGTTTTGTGTCTTTTATATCCATATTTTTGCCCTTAGGTAGAAAAAAAGAAAACAACAGCATGCAATCTTATTAGGAAGAATGTTTTAAGAACTCATTTTCATACTCTAATAAAAGAAATACAACTACAATAATAAGCCTTGTTATTATTAAAAACTCAATTTGGTTCAGCTACTTATGCTTGAGTCAGATCAAAACAACAGAAAAGCTGGACGCTGAATGGTTATTATCTGGAAACAAAAAGGAAACAATGCTGCCACTCATATAAGCAAATGACAAACTTCTTGTGCATAATTATGAAATATTAATTATTGTTAGAGGCTTAAAAGTCCCAAATTGCCATCAACATAGTGAGTCAGGTTTCACAATTAAAAAAAGGCCACTGCTGTAGTCAGTGGTGCCTGAAGTATTCCAAATTATCTCCTCTAGGGTACAAAATATCAGAAACAACATGCATTTCTTTTGAGTACATCTCCCCCCTTCCTTTTAAGATGGCAATCACACCAATATCACTATTGCATAGTAGATCAAGAAAAAAGAAAAACATTTAGCATGTTTGTGGCCCAAAACAAGCCTCTTCCTTGTATTCAGTTAATTATTTGACAGCATTTATAGCCTGCTTTCTCAAGAAGACTAAAAGTAGATCACAATTAAAATATTTTAAAAACAATAAATAAGAATGAAACATTTATAAGATGGTATTAAGAACATTATCTCAATTAACAAAAAGGCCCTTCAACAAGTTCTGTTTTACAAAGACTACAGAAGGACATTAGTATAAGGGTTGCCACCTCCAGGTCGTACCCGGAGATCTCTCACTATTGCAATTGATTTCCAGACAACCAAGATCAGTTCCTGTTAAATAGTGGGTTCCATGGATGAGCAGACTCCAAGTCTAGTGATTAGCTCTACTTTATTAGTGATTTCAGCAAGAACAAGACAGAGCTCCAAGGCCAGAGCCCAGTTTAAATAGCATGCAATTGTCACACCCAAACACACCCCACTCCCAACGATAGGCTATTTACATAACATTACTTCTTCACTGGTTACTTCCAGAGTCCTGGTGGGCTATTGTTCTTGGGCTCCAAGCTCAGCCCGTCTCTGGTAGAACAGTCCTGAAATGTTTCAGTCCCAATCAGTGTTCCCTCTAAGCTGAGTTAGTGTAAGCTAGCTCACAGTTTTTTATCCTCCGGCTCACACATTTTTTGTCTTAGCTCAGGAAGGATGGTTCCAGAGCAAACTCATTTATGCAGTAGCCCAATTGCTCACTCACAACTTTAACGGCAGTAGCTCACAAAGTAGAATTTTTGCTCACAGGACTCCATAGCTTAGAGGGAGCATTGGTCCCAATACATAACACCCCTGGAGAAAATGGCTGCTTTAGAGGGGTGGAGTCTATGGCATACCCTGCTGAGGTTCCATCCCACCCCCAAACCCTGCCCTCTCCAGGCTCCACTCCCCAAATCTCCAGGTATTTCCCAGCTCAGAGCTGGCATCCCTAATTAGTATGGAGGCCTTTTGTAAGTTGTTCCACCGAGCAGGAGCCACAGCTGAAAAGGCCAGAGCCCAGGCTGTACAGATCTTACTTATCTACAGGGAATAGATTTGCCAGGCTGCTCTGGGGTTCCCTCCTCTGGCACTGATCAGCTGGCTGGCAGGGGACTTACCAACAGCACACAGAAACTGACATCATCACATTGTTGGCCACACAGGGACACTCTGATATTTGGGCAAAAACTCTATGGTAAAAATTACTTCTACCATATAGTTTTTGTCCAAATACCAGAGCATCCCCAGATCAGTTGCCGGGGGTACCTGGCAACCCTAGTTGGAGGGGATCTTCGAGAAAGCTGTATTCAGATTAACAGTAGAAGTGTTCATAAAGAGGTAAATGTGCTGAAGATATACATGAAAATCTCTGTTTGGGGCCATTACCATGATGTTCCAGAATGGTATTAGGAATCTTGGATTCTTAGTGAAACAAAACCACTTTCTCTAATGAGATCAGTGTTGTTCCTCCTTGATTTTTTAGGCAATGGCATCTCTCCCTTCCAATCAGATCCTTGCAAGGGAGGAGGACAGAGTGCTGTCAGCCATTCACCTCTGGAAACAAGTCATAGAGAGCCACAGTTTTATTTTTTTAATTTATTATTTATTTATTTTTGGATTTATATCCCGCCCTCCCCAAAGGCTCAGGGCGGCTAACAGTGAGTCACGAGTGCCAAGGTCAAAACAGATAAAAACAGCATAAAATAGAATAAAACAATATAATACAACAAAGTGTCAGTGCTCCATTTATCACAAGATGGGGTAGACCTTAATCCAATAGCCTGTCATCCCTTCTCCTTCCAGGGTCACCTCGCACCCTGATGGAACCACATAATGGTGGAAGTGGTGCGATGATGCATAAATTGCGGTGATGGAATAGTGGTGGCAGCGGCTCCTACTCAAAAGCCTGGCGGAAGAGCTCCGTCTTACAGGCCCTGCGGAATTGAGAAAGTTCTTTTCTTTCCCTCTTCCTATTCTTACAGAGTGGTTGACGATAAAAATGTCTTACCTTTCCACTGTAAACTCTGCATTTGCCATCCTTTCTTGCTGTGGCCTGTTTGTTTCCTTTCACAAAGTAAAAGTGGCTTCCTTTGCACACTTTCAGTCGGTCTGCCATTACAGGGATGTACTAAAACAAATGACAGGAATTCTTATTGAGAACACTGGGAGCCACGAATGCCAATTAACGTGAATATACACCATTGAAATACATTACAGCCAACAAAAATTTAATCAAAAATGCAGAATAGATTGACTTGGCTTACAAATTTTTGTCCCTATCTTTGAATGTTTCAGATGTTTCCATTTTAATGATGTTGCTCCTTCTGTTGTTTACTATTTCTGTAAAATGCATATTTATGCAACTTGGTATTCTAATTTTCTCAAAATAAAATTTAAATCTGAAAAAATGCAGAATGAATTTAGAGAGATTGCTTTTGCCTATAGAGTTGGTCAAGGTCCTTGAGAGAGTGACAACTACCACTTATGCTCTTGATTTGTGCCTTTCTGGGTTCTTAAAATAATATTGGAAAAGGTCAAGCTGGAGCCACTGGTGAAAATCATTATGCTGTTGAATGAGGCAGATTGGACCATTGCTTTAAAAAACCTGCACTAGCTAGGGATGAGGTGACCAATAGTCCAGTCTCAAATTTACCTTTTCTGGGGAATTTGATACAGAGTATGGTGGTTTCTGAAGGACACATCTGCCCTTGATCCATTTCAATCCAGTTTCAGGCCTGGGTTTGGAACTGAGATGGCTCTTAGTTGCACCAGTAGTTGATATTTCTTTAAAACTGGAGATAATCATCCCTTTTGGTACTGTTACACATATCAGTGATCTTTGGCATGACTAACTACTCCATTCTTCTCCATCGGCTATAATATTGAGTTGATGTTACAACAGCCCTTCTCCATCTTGCTTCTGAACTGGTGCTTTGAGGCTGTGGTCAAGTGGCTAAGACAGAACAAGCTGAGGCTGAATCCAGACAAGACAAGGGTAATGCTGGCTGGGAAGGCAGATTCTAGAGGGATTAGAGCCACTTGTCCTGGATGGAGTGGACTTGACTTTTGCAGAGTTAAAATCTTGGGCATGCTTATGGATCTAACCAGGGGTCATTTTGTAGAAAAAGGTGCAGGAGCTTATTAGCATAACTCATTAGCATAACTTATTTGCATATGCCACACCCCCTGACATCACCAGAAGTGTGTCAGAAGGCAACACCCACCGCTCAGGCTCCACTGGACCGTTTTGGATTGCTAGCTATTGGGGGGGGGGATGTGCAGATCTGTCCTCGCAGAGGAGGGGGAGCTTGTACCTGAATAAAACTTGGTCTTAAAGGTGCCACTGGCCTGTTTTGGGCTGGGGGACCGGGGGGGGGGCTCTGCACCTTGCCTGGCTGCTTCTTGCTCTGACTGAGGGCTGCTGGGAGTAGGGGGTGGGGCTTGTTGCATGTGCCCGCCCTCTGGGCCCTTTACTGCCAGAGCTCCACTCCTGTGCGCTCCTGCAGGAAATGACCCCTGGATCTAACCCTGCTGTTTGAAAAGCAGATTGGCAGAGTGGTCAAGAGTTCTATTACTTGCAGCTGGTTTGCCAACTCTCTTGCTTCTTAGACTCAGAAGATCTGACCACACTGATCCAAGCTTTTGTAACTCCACAGTTGGGCTACCGCAATGTGTTTTGTGTTGGCCTTACCTTGGAAACAATCCAAAAACTACAACTGGTTCAGAATGTGACTGCCCAATTGTTATTGGAGTTATCCAATGACAACTTATTTTTCACATTTTGAAGTAGCTTCATTGGCTGCCAATTTGTTTCCAAGTTCAATTCAAGGTCCTGGTTGCTACCATTAAAGCCCTTGATGACCTGGGATCCACATATCTGAAGGCCTGTATACTCCCATAGGCTCCCATGAGCCAACTATGATTATTAGGCTGCTACCCTCCAGCTGTTCTCCCACTAAGGCTGCATTCAGACTGGCAGTTTGCAAAGCTATGGAATCGCGGCAAAGAAAAAACGGAACGGCTTGGTCGCGATATTCCCATTCACACCACAGCAAATGAAGCAGGAGGATACTGTGGAGGAAGCGCAAGGGAGCGTTCACACTGAATGTCCTTCCTGACACTGACCAGTGCTTGGACCTTTGCCATTGTGGGTCCCACACTGTAGAATGATCTCCATGGAGATCTTCAGGAGGTGCTGCAAGTCTTACTTGTTTTCTAGGATTTTTGAAGAGGTATGAACAGCAGGCATCTTTAAAGAGGGGGGAGGAGATATTTGAGAGGTATTTCATTTAAACCTGTAATGTTTTAAGAATTATTTGTAGGTTGTCCCAACCCCAGAGGAAAGGTATGTATAAATAAATAAATAACAGTGATTGCAGAATTAGTGTAATATAAACATTCTGTATGTCATCCTGATATTAACTGAGCTGTGGCATTTTGCACAATCTGAAGTTTCTGAATTGTCGTCATGAGAAATTCCATGCTGTCAGATATATAGATATAATAATTCCCCCACAGACAGATAGCTCAGTCAAGAAGGGTCAGCTGTACATGGGGAGCATAATACCTTTGAAAGTCTGAGTTTTACTGACCAGCATGGATTCTATCATGCCGATTTCAACTTTTACTTTTCACCATTTGACCAAGCACAGGATCAGGACATGTGGCAGTATCAGACGGCTTGGACAAATGTATAGCTTGGTGTCATCAGTATGCTCATGACAACCACAAGATGATCTCTCCCAAGAAGCTTACATACAAATTAAAAAGCATGGGTGCTAAAACTGAACCCTGTGAAATCTCTCAGGACAAAGGCTCCTAAGTAAGCTCAAAGGCCCCTAAGTAAGCTCCATAGTCACGGGATAAAAGGACAAATCCTCCTGTGGATCAAAAACTGTCTAACTAATAGGAAACAGAGAATGGGTATAATTGGGAAATTTTCTCAGTGGAGGGTGGTAAGCAGTGGGGTACCACAGGGGTCAGTACTGGGTCCAATGCTTTTTAACTTGTTTATTAATGATTTGGAGTTGGGAGTAAGCAGTGAAGTGGCTAAATTTGCAGATAACATGAAGTTGTTCAGGGTGGTGAGAACCAGGGAGGATTGTGAGGCACTCCAAAAGGATCTGTCAAGGATGGGCAAGTGGGCTTCAGTGTGGCAAATGGGGTTCAATGTGGCCAAGTGCAAAGTGATGCACATTGGAGCCAAAAATCCTAACTATAAATACACACCGATGGGGTCCGAACTGGCAGAGACTGACCAAGAAAGAGATCATAGTAGATAACTCACTGAAAATGTCGAGACAGTGTGCAACTGCAATAAAAAAGGCCAACACTATGCTGGGGATTATTAGGAAGGGAATTGAAAACAAATCAGCCAGTGTCATGATGCCCCTGTATAAATCAATGGTGTGACCTCATTTGGAGTACTGTGTACAGTTCTGGTCACCACACCACAAAAGGGATATTATAGCATTGGAAAAAGCACAGAAAAGGGCAACTAGAATGATTAAAGGGTTGGAACACTTCCCCTATGAAGAAAGGTTAAAACGCTTGGGGCTCTTTAGCTTGGAGAAATGATGGCTGAGGGGTGACAGGATCGAGGTTTATAAGATTATCCATGGGATAGAGCCGGTTGAGAAAGAAGTACTTTTCTCCCTTTCTCACAATACAAGAACTTGTGGGCACTCAATGAAATTGCTGAGCAGTCAGGTTAGAACAGATAAAAGGAAGTCCTTCTTCACCCAAAGAGTGATTAACACATGGAATTCACTTCCACAGGAGGTGGTGGCAGCTACAAGCATTGAATTAGATAAGCATATGGAGCAGAAGTCCATCAGTGGCTATTAGCCACAAGGTATAGATAGGAACTCTCAGTCTGGGGCAAGTGATGCACTGTATTCTTGGTGCTTGGAGGGGGGGCAAGAGTAGGAGGGCTTCTAGTGTCCTGGCGCCACTGCTGGACATCCTGATGGCACCTGGTATTTTTGGGCACTGTGTGACAGAGTGTTGGACTGGATGGGCCATTGGCCTGATCCAACATTGGCTTCTTTTATATTCTTATGTTCTTATGACAAATCCCATATTGCTGACATTTGGTCTCCAACAGCAAACTTTGCTGCCAGTCAGTGAGAAATGAATTAAATCAGTCCAATGCATACCCTTTAATACCAGCTTCTACCTTTTAGTGCCTTCACGTGATATGGCCCATTGTACCTAAAATGCCAATCAATTTTGTGATATTTGGAAATTCACTTGGCCTTACTAGTTTGCCTTCTGTAAAATTAGTGCTGTGTCTGGGTTAAATAAAGGTGGGAAGCAAATGTGTGGGCCAAATAAAGGTGTCCAAAGCCAAACCCCCACCTTTCTCTGGTAGTCATTTTCTAGTTCTGGTCAATTTACTTAGTTTGTTTCAAAAGTTAGCCAAGATAATATTAAGAGCTCCAATCTGGACATAAGGACAAAAAAATCTCCCCTGTGATTTGTTCTGTGTTTAGTACTCAGAGGTACACTGTCTCTGAACATGGATGTTCCATTTAGATATTAGGACTCATCAGAGATGTTTCCATGGGCAGAGCTAAATGGAACAGGTAGTAGCAGCTTTGGGTGGTGGAGCCAAAGTAGTGTAGGATGCATCCCCAAATATGCATTAATAATAGAGAAGGGAAATGTAAATTAATTCAAGGAACTGAAACTTTGGCAAACTGTGTTGTTGCAAGGATAAACTGAAGAAAGGGAGAACCATGTCTTCCATCGTAAGCTCCACCAAGAAGAAAGGATAGGATAACGATGTGATTAGATACAGAGATCCTTTCCAGCAGTTGGTGTCTTTAGAATGATGACCTAGTTAAGAATCATATGATCTGATGATTAATTTGACAGATTGCCACTTTTGGGGTATGCTACTTGTACAAAAAATTAATTGTTCTTGAAAAACAGAGCATAATAAACTACAGTTGTCAGGATTTGAGGAATTACCTAATAATAAATAATTGACTTGACATATTTTGCTTCATTTTTTATGCATAGTTTTTTTTTTCTGGCTCTGATTGCAATTTCCTTAAACCAATTCACCCTTCAAAATGATTTGTTGCATGATTTCAGCAAATCATTTTCGATCCATGATTTATTCATGAGTGGGTCACTGTGAATGTTCATGTAATTCTGCTTCCATTTGGGGTGAGTGTGGAATCATGGTGGTAGTAGTAGTAGTAGTTTGTAATTGCTGTGTTTGTTATATATCTAATTCTAAACTTGGCCCCATAGTGTGGATCCAAGAATCCACACAATAGACTGTATGCAGAAAGGACAGAGGTTTCTTAAAAGTTTAAGAATGGCTGAACCCCCAAACTGAGGAAGCAGCATGTGCCCACAGTACAACTTAAAAAAAAATTAGGAGTGGCCAAGCAAAAGGGGAGGAAGTGGTGACAAGAGGGTTGGTGGAGAGAGTGTGATGTCGGTCGTGGCAGTGGCAAGAACAGGAAGGGGGAGGCAGCAATGGGAAGAGGTACCTGTGGGAGGGGAAGGAAAAGTCGGCAGTGGAAGGGAGAAGGAGATGGTGGTGGTGGGAGGGGGGGCAACCAAGAGATGAAACTGACCAATCCCTCCCACATGTGTTCCTTATGTATCTGCTGCTTGTTTGTGGTTGTAGCTATCTATATTTCTTTCTGGCAAATGTTCATCTGCCGTTTATTGGTTCTGAGCCAACAACAAATTTTACCCAATTATTATTTGCTGAAATGTTCATATCAACAGATGCAAAAACAAGGCTGTAAATGGCTTCAAAGTACAAAGTCTCTTTCTAGGGAAATTAGTTTGTTGCATTTGTTCAGCTGTACAATTAGTTTCATATGTTCCTTGACAAACGGGAATGATATACGGAGGTGTCTTAAATAACACATTAAGAGTATACTTTATATTTTGCATTACCTTTCATTTGAGATCTTAAAATTTTAATTAAACTTCATAGAGCAACAACATACAATAGAGACTGCTGGAGTCACTATGCAAACAGCTAAAGCCAAACAAAAGTTTTGGCAGGAAATATATTTTGTTAAGGAGGCATTAAGAATAATAGAAAACTTGCTAAGTAAACTAATTAGTGCCCAAGTTAAGAATTCTCTTTTAAAGCCCACAACAGTATTACTGTCATTCATTTGAGAACATCTATGCTTTGAAAACAAAAGAATTCTGTAGTGATGGTGGTGGTATGTTTGGCAGTGATTGGCTGAGCTGCCTCATGTCACAGAAGGGTACTACAAGCAGAATTATCTCTGATTGCCATTAGCTGAAGATGCTCCAGTTCTACAGACAGCTGGCTAGAAAGAAGGATCTATTAAAGAAGAAAAGCAGGGGCTTCAGGAAAGTATAAGCATGATCCACATAAGGTCATTGGCTAAAATAAGCTGGAATCTGAAGAGCTGCCCGAGGGAAGGCTTTAGTGGGATGCAAGATTACAGGAAAAAAGTCTGAGAAATTAAGCACAAATGGAAGAGATGGGAGAGCGAGAGTGAGCTCAAAGGTGAAATGCACAATGCCATGGTGGAGAAAGATCTAAGTGCACATTGGATTGGGTTCTGTGATGGAAGATCTGATGGTCACCCTGATCTTTCCTGTGTCCACCTGCCCCCAGCAGTCCTTTCCAACTCCAGGAAAAGTTATTATTGGGGTCATGGGACCTGTGTAGTCTAATATCCATAGCCTGCAGTAAGGAAGAAGGCGGTGTTGGAAATCACAACTCTGTTGATGGAAGACAAAACTCCTGGCAGTCCTCCATGGCTATTAGACCATGCAGACCAAGGGCTGTATGAGGGAGGAGAATGTGGGAAAGATCCACAGTCCTGGCACCCATTGATCCAACCCATTGATTTGAAATAAACAGCTGGATGTGGGCCATGGGCCTCTAGTATTTACTAATGCACTTCTGTTTATATGGGAGATAAGAATCAGACATTACGCTGACTCTGTTTGGCCACTATTTCAGTACTAATGTGATGCAATGGGAAATCTAATGCAGATTTTTCAAAGAAAAAGAGAAATGGTAGTGTTTATTCATGGGGGCAGAAAATGGCAAAGGGCTTCTGAGAACAGTGCTGCTCATGTAGTTCCTAAAAGCTAATTTCAAACACAAAGTTTAATCTTCACTTCACTTCGCCGTATAGGAAGTAGTGAGAGGTGCCTTTGCAGGAAAGATCAAAATAATGGTTTCAAAAACCCACAGACAGCATGAGTTCCTGGGGGAGATGAAGTGTGGATTAGAGTCCAGGAATTATATAACTGCCATATAGGGGGGGGGGCATATACTACACTGGAGAGATCTGTATCTTCTTCCTGCCCCATCATTGGAGCATCTGAGCATGTAAACACACTAGAAAATTGCCACAAGGTGTTGATCTTTATTCATGCTAACTGTGGCTTGTTGGCAGTACCTCCCAGTGATACAGGTGACCTTGTAATTTCCCCCCTGTGGTAAGTAGAACTCAAAAATGCCCAGCAGGGGTGACAGGTTCAAAGCATTTTCAGGGTTTCAAGCCACATTGCTCTTCGGAACCCCCTGCCATGTCGGTAATTCATGAAGCTGCACTGAGAACATTTCCTGGAACAGGTGGGGACCTTGGCTTTCTCAAGCCAAATCAAAATGCCAAACATACAGAGACAGCAAACACACAGCACAACAACAAGGCAACAGCACCTGGCAACCCTCCAGCAACTGAAAGATGTTATAATTAAGATGTCATTGTAAGGAGGTATGACTCACAACAGAACTCAGTAGGGAGTGGAGAGTCAGGAATGTCAGAATTATAATCCCAGCTCTACAGGGAGTTCTTACTCTTGGTCTAGTTTTATATATGCCCAGAATGTCAAGAGCACCATCTCAATTTGGACTCTCCTTGGAGATAATACAACAATCAAAAGTCTGTGCCTCTAAGCGTACTGAGTGTGAAGTTTAAACCACAGCAGAACCCAGGCATCTTTATTTTGAATAATCCAGTGACCCAACAGTCTTGGACAAAGAACCCAAGCATTTTACTCACTGCTGCTACACTAAGGCCTGATCTAAATGATACAGTGTACCACATTCATAGTTGGTGATATGATGTCTGGCAAGAGTACTTGCTACAATTGTTCATCTGTTCAAACAATGATATGTGTTGTATGCTATAATGGATTTAAAAAAACACGTTGCCATTGCAGAAATATCTCTGTAATGACTATAATCTAGATTTAGACCCAGGGTAGCTTTATAGAAGTGCCATCTGCTTGGCAACTACTACACCATCATGTTCTCAGTTTAGCAAAGATCAGGTGACAGAAGTGACCCCTAGTGTTCCTCCTAGCCCTATAAAGCTTCCAATTCTAGCATGGTTGTATGGATCTTGGGGCATACAAGAGAATGCCTGATATTTCTAATATCAGATTGGACTGGCAATATAAAGTTTTGAAAAGGTATCCCCTTCCCCATGGTTTCTGATCCCAGTAATGGAATAATTGATACAGTGGTATCAGGAATCATGTCAAGGAGGCTTAGGAGCAGCTAGGGAGAAAGGAGAGCAACCCAGCTGGCCTGCGGTGCTTTGGGGCTATTTTCTATCGGTAAAAGGCAAAGGTCAGGTCTACCTCCCATTATTGTCAGTTTATGTTGGACCACCAGGCCCTGAAGGCCCTTCTGAATGTTCCACCCCGACCCTGTTTAGGCGGTGAGCAGATTTTTGCTCGCCCGTGCTGCCAAATGGACCCTATGCGGCTCCAGATGGCTGTGCGGGATCCGAGGCCCCCTGGCGGTTTGTTGGATCAGCTGGTGGAGGACTGACATGACCGGCTATCCTCAGCCATCGACACAGGAGCTGTATCAGCTGAAGCGAGAACTGAGATGACTAGAGAGACGGTATCGTCGTGCTCGCGATGATGCATCAAGAACATCCTATAGGACACTTATGAGATCCTATGAGATGGCAGTCAAGGTCACAAAGAGAGATTTCTATGCAACCATGATTGCATCTGCTAGCTCACGCCTGGCCCAATTATTTAGTACGATTCGGTCTTTGACAGCTCTGCCACAGGGCAGGCAAAATGCTAGGGAATTGGGCATTGGCTGTGAGGCTTTTGCGAGCTACTTTGCAGAGAAAGTCTTGGCGCTCCACTATGACCTCCCCACCACAATTGATACAGTGAGTGAACTTGAGGCCCCTTGCACGTCTTTGGTGCCGGGTTTAGTGAGTTTTAGCCCACTCAGCCTGGAGGAAGTTGACAGATTGCTCGTATCTGTGCGCACAACCACATGTGACCTTGATCCATGCCCCTCCTGGCTCATTAAAGCGGGTCACGGGGGGTTTCGAGGTGCCCTGCGGGAGATTGTCAACAAGTCCCTCTTGGAGGGACGGTTCCCCAGGGCACTCAAGTAAGCAATGGTCTTCCCTCTCTTGAAAAAACCATCTCTGGACCCAGTCGAATTGGCCAACTATTGGCCAGTGTCCAATTTTCCCTATTTGGGCAAACTTATTGAGAGGGCAGTGGCAACACAACTACAGGGCTTTCTGGATGACGCTTCTGTCCTCAATCCCTTCCAGTCCGGCTTTTGCCCGGGTCATGGGACGGAGATAGTACTGGTCACTCTGATTGACGACCTCCGTAGGAATCTGGATCATGGTGGTGTGGCGGCACTGTTGTTGTTAGATCTGTTGGCCGCGTTAGACACAGTTGACCACCAGTTGCTAGCCCACCGCCTCGCCGACGTGGGGATTCAGGGGCTTGCCCTTCAATGGTTTTCCTCTTTTCTCCAAGGTCGGGAACTGTATAGAAATATGGATTTCTATAGGTTTCATGTCTTCCCTGGAATGTATCTTGCTGATATCTTGCTGGTACCCTGCTGTGATGATTTTCTGTTGAAGCCAAATAGAGAGGTCCAGATGGCCTCTATTGCCATGCCATAAAAACATTCCTTCACACCTCATGCTGGAAGCTAGGCCAGCATGTCAGAAACTGCATGTAGGCCATGGATGGGTTGGACTTTGGGGATCATTTGACTCAGAGGGTGTTCCCCAGACCTAGTCTATCCCCCACCCATTGCCATGACAACCCAAAAGTTGGACACCCCCTGTCTACCTGTGATTGGCTGATGGCCACAGCTGATTATGATTAGATTGGGGTTCTTAATTGTCTGACCCTTGGAGGAGAGTCAGATTTTCTCTTGCTCTCTCTCTACTGTTGAATTGCACCTGGGAAATGCTGTCCCAGGGAGAACAAAGGACTCCTTTGTGAGCTGACCATGTACTTACAAGGATGGAACTATTGTTTCTCAAGATACCTGGACTCTTCCAATGGACATATATTGAAACTCTTGGACACTACCCTGATGTTGGTAAATATGTTTCTTACTGTTTAGTTAAGGCAAGACTTGCCTAGGCTGTTATTTTGAATCCTTCTAGTCTGTGCTAAGTCTGTGCTGAATAAACTTTATTCTTGTTTATAAATACTGTCTGGATTGTAGTAACTGGACTTCCAGGCTAAATTCCTGGTGCCTGCTGCTCGCCAAATGCTGCTACCTTGGTAAGATTAACTGCGCATCTCTGAGCTAGAGTTGCTAATGTGTAAAACCCACATGCCAACTGAAATTCTGGGGATCTCTAATCTCAGGTTGGTGAGGGATTAATTTTAGAGATCCCTGGTGGCTATTGTGTTTAAATCCAGAGAACCTACCTTTCTGGGTTATTGAGTAGCCTCGCCCACATGGGGATTCAGGGCCTTGCCCTTCAATGTTTTGCCTCTTTTCTCCAAGGTCGGGGACAAAGGGTGGCGATAGGAGACCAGCAGTCCTCCCCTTGAGTGTGGGGTGCCTCAGAGGGCTGCGTTGTCCCCAATGTTGTTTAACATCTACATGGGCCTCCTTGCCCAGATCACCCGGAGTTGTGGGCTTGGGTGTCATCAATATGCAGATGACACCCAGCTCTATCTAATGTTGGGCGGCCAGTCAGACTCCACCCTGGATAACCTTCATTGGGCGTTACAGGCCATGGCTGGTTGGCTCAGACTGAGTGGACTGAAACTAAACCCGGCAAAGATGGAGGCTCTGGGTCCGAGTCGGATCGGTTCGGGGTTGGGGCTCCCTCTCCCGACCATCAATGAGGCTCCTTTGGTGCCAGCGTCGGAGGTTAGGAGTTTGGGTGTGCTCCTGGACTCCTCTTTAACGATGGAGGCCCAGGTGGCAGCCACTGCCAAGTCGGCCTTTTACCATCTTCGGCTGGCATGGCAGTTGGTCCCCTTCCTCGACCGTGATGACCTGGCCACAGTGATCCATGTGACGGTCACCTCGAGGCTAGACTACTGTAACACTCTCTACATGGGGCTGCCTTTGTCACAAATTCAGAAGCTGCAGCTAGTGCAGAATTAT
>NW_015174308.1:308044-318341 GCF_001447785.1 Gekko japonicus | reverse complement strand
CAGCAGCATATAAGGATACAGAGCCCACCATTTTCTCCAGGGGAACTGATCTCTGCCATCTGGAGAGCAGTTGTAATTTTGAGTGATCTCCAGCCCTCACCTGGAGATTGGCAATGATGGTTCCCCAGAAGGGAATAGTTGGTTTGGAGGGTGGAGTCTATGGCTTTGTACCTGTCCGAGGTCCCATGCCTCCTGAAACTTCACCCTCTCCAGGCTCCATCCCTCACATCTCCAGGAATTTCCCACCTGGAGTTGGCAACCCTATCTCCTTCCCAGCCAATCATCAACCTACCTTTATTTCCTCCTCACTCTTCAGCTTTCCACCCCCCACACACCTGCAGCCTCTCCCGTGCTCTGAAGCCCTGACTGCTATGTCACATTGGCTGTCATACAGGGGGGTCATCTCAGCAGCATATAAGGATATAGAGCCCACCATTTTCTCCAGGGGAACTGATCTCTGCCATCTGGAAAGCAGTTGTAATTCTGAGTGATCTCCAGCCCTCACCTGGAGATTGGACACATTTTACCTCAGAACAGCAAAACTGTTTAGAATGTTAGAGGCAAAAGCCAATCAAGTCTGATATGCAAACAACCTCTGTGTTCCGAGGCAAAGGCCAATGAGGCTGCATATGCAAATAACCTCTGTGTTCTGACTGGCTATGGGGGGGAGAGGAACAGCAAACTGCTTAGAATGTTGGAGGCGAGACTCAAGCAATGCAGCCAGTGGATAGGGACAGATTCTGAGTGACACACCAGGGCGCCAACCAATTCCGGAGCACGTGGAATGTTCTAGAGAAGTGCCACCACCATTCGGCTTTTATATATAAGGGAGATTCAATTGCTTTGAAAAAGTTTGAAACACATCTCATAGTTTGAAAAAGGGGCAAAAGTACTCTTTATTGACGGAATCAAAGGCTTTTTCCATATCTACACTTAAGATCAGTGATTCCAAGTTTGTGATTTTACCATAATTAATAATATTCACTGTCCGTCTGGTATTATCTGCTATATTTCTATTGGGCATAAAGCCTGTCTGGTCTTGATGTATATATTTACTAATCATAGATTTCAGCCTACGAGCTAAAATAGTTATAAAGATTTTATTGTCCTGATTGATGAGAGCAATTGGTCTATATGAAGATGGTTGGGATTCATCCTTTCCCTCTTTAACAATAGGAACAATAGTAGTATAAGACCATGAAGGGAGTATTTCTCCCCAAGACATAGTATGATTACAGCTTTTAGTGAAATAAGGTATCAAAATTTCTTGGAATGATTTATAAAATTCAGCTTGATATCCATCATTCCCTGGGGCTGAATTAGTTTTAAGATTTTTTATTATTTCAGCTACCTCTTCTTCCATTATAGGTTGATTCAACATAGCTCTATCAGCTTCATCAAAATGATGTGTTAAATCTGTCTGATTAAGAAAGTGATCTAAAACAGACTTATCAATAGTCCCTTTAGCATACAATGTTGAATAGTAACCAGCCAATAGGTTGGCTATGTCTTTTGACTTTGTTAAAGTAGCCCCTTCTAAATTCGTCATAGAATCAATTCTTCTGGATTTTTGAATGTTTTGTGTTTCCCATTTCAGTAATCTTCCATTTCAGTAATCTTAAGGCCTTGTTGGAACTCTGCCAATATCGTTGTTTTATATAAATTAATTTTTTTAATCTGGTCAGTTTCCATCAATTCTAATATTTTACGCTCAGATTGTAATTGCTTGTATATTGTTTTAGAACAAGTTTTAAAGCCCAATAACCCTTTCTAGCAGTTGCAGATGTTTGGATCAGAATGGCTAGGTCAACAGAGCTGAGAAGGCAGGACAGTTTCCACATCAGTTGTAGATGAAAGAAAGTGGTCCTTAGCAACAGCTCCAGTTCATTTTTTCATGCTTTCACCAGACCCACTAATGAGGACTTCATCCAAAATTGGCAAATGAAACATCTCTAGAATTTTGCCTTCTGAACCACTACCAGTTCCATCTTGTTACACTTTATCCACTTGACCAGAGCTTCAAGACATACCACTTCCATCTTGTTACCCTTTATCCACTTGACCAGAGCTTCAAGACATCGATTCAGGGCAAAGACAGCTGTTTTTGGAGGTGTACTGAGGACTCCCAACTCCAGAGTTCCAGATGATGTCATTTAGCAGCTTGACACTGATGAGGATACCAGACACTGGGGGACTCCATATTTCATTAGCACAAAAAAATGGCTTTATACCAAGTCAGACCATGAGTCCATCAACTGAGTACTGCCTGCTCAGAATGGCAACAGTTCTCCATAATCTTAAGAAAAAGGCCCTTCCCAGAACTTGCTACCAAAGACAACTTTAACCAAAGATGCCAGTGACTGAACCTGGAACCCTCTGCACTGAAATCATATGCTCTACTCATGAATACATCCCCTCCCCTCTTGAAAACATGTTTAACAGTGCCATCCTAAGTAGAGATGCACCCCTCTAAGCCCACTAACTTCATTAGACAATCCTAAACAAATCTACATTTACAATTATGCTGCAGTTATTCTGACCTAAAGATGAAATATTACACAATTTAATGTTCTTTTCATAACTATAAATATATAATATTGCTGTTGGTCCATTTCATGTGCCTATCCCTTGTACTTGGGGTGGGTACCCATAATAATTATGATATAAGATCTGAGAAACTAAAAAGATTAAGCAAAGGAAGCTGTTATTTCATCAGTTTTCCTTTCTTACCCTGATTTTCTTCACTTAAGAAAGCAGAAAGCCACTCCATCAGGGCTTTTATCTTATCACCAGCCATCTCTGTAAAGTACTGAATGCAAGCCTGATGGGGAAGTACCAGTTAACTACAATTCACTTCCTTTAAGCAGCCTGTATTTGGTCAGGTAACAATTGAGTAGAAAAGTAGAAAAGAAGCCTCCTTAGTGCCACAATTGCAGCTACTTCCTTAAATATGCTTAGGTTTTAAATGAAATGGCCACTGATGGAGGAAGCAAGTGTTAAGCAGACCCAGAAGAAGGAATTCAATCATGCCTCTAGATGGAGGCCAATGCTTTGTGCAACATCTGTCATCAGTGTTGCTAGGATGTGTATGTTTTTAAAAGCTCATGAGCGGGGTTTATCTAGGGCCATTCTTACCATAAAAACACATGAAACAGTTGACCAGGCAGTTTCAGAGGGGAGTAATATTTTCCTGTCTCCACTCAAACTGCAATTTCTCCTCTTAAAAGGAATACAGCTTTTCACTTCTCCAGTGTCTAAACTGAGCACTGGAGTAAAGATGTCAAAGTTAATGCTTATCTAGTGGGTATGCAGGAAAAAATGCTGCTATTAGAACAGCATGAAGTCTTGCTCTCTGTTTTTAAAGGCTGAACTAATGTATATTTTGTGATAAGACAAATAAAAAAGCCTGTTTGTTCAGGTTTTGTTCTCAAGTTCTTCCCCTCATATTGATTATTGCTACTTCTGTATTCCTCCCTTCCCTCCAAGTGCCCAGAGCAGCCTCACATTTGCAACAACCCTGTGAGGTATGTCAATTGTGATAGGGATGTGTTAAACCAACTTCACAGCTGAGTGGGAGGTTTCTTTGCTTTCAAACCCCAAGTAGTCTCAAGAGCTCTTTACTCTCTGATCAGTCCCTGTCAGAGCCCTGTCTCTATTAATTCTTCTTCCTGTAATCACCATCCTAATTCTAGGTCTTTCTGTTACCCAGAATGCTGTTTTTTCCATCTAGAAACATACGTTTGATGGATTAGTTGGTTTTCCTGTCAAGACACAGTGGGTCAACTCACTCTTCCCCTTAGATCAGAAACCTGTCATGCATTCTCCTACAAAAGGAAATCCCTAGCTATTTCAAAAGACAAAACACTGAGAACTTGCCAAGTGCTCAGCAAATGGCTGAGTTAAGACTTCAGATCTGAGCAAGTAGAATGCTAACAGATAGTCATCATGTCTACAGTTGAATAGAAATGCCTCTCCCAATTTGACTGTCTTGTGCACAGACTACAAAGAGGAAAACACTGTTTGGCAATTATTTGGGAAGAACTGCAAACAGGGTATGGTATTTCCCCCCCCCCATCTTAGTGTTAGCGCCAATTATATTCCCTGCTATTACTCTGCCTCATTTCCCCGTCAGTCACAGAATTTTGCCAGAGTACAAACAGGAACAGATGCCCTAAGTATGATTCAGCTTCATGATAAGGTCATGTAGCCAGTCAGATTTTCTTATGACATGATGTAATGAAGACAAGTCAGAGTGAGGACCCTGATTCCAGCGTAGTCAAAGGAAAAGTAAGGATACTGACTAGCAATGGACAATGTAGTTGCCACTCCCACAAGAATGACAAATTATTAATACAGAAAAGAGGGGGAAGGTGAAGGGAAGGTACTTTGGAGGAAACGTCTACCCTCTTCTAAGATGAAGACATTTACTTTAAAATTTTTGATTCAGCCTAGTCATGCCATTTTGAGCATGTCAGAAAGAGACAGCCTGATTCCCATAGTCCTCTACCTAATTTTTAAAATTTCCATTTAGCCCATTCTTTCTTGAAAGACTCTAGAACGTCTTACATATGGCTTCCATGTACTGTCTCATCCACACGGCCAGACCTACTTATTTTCCACAATACAAGTGCACCATCTGCCTTTGGGCCATTTTCCAGCTACAGTGCTAAAAAGCTCCCCCCCACACACACTCCACTCCTTTAAAATACTTGCCAATAAATCTTCACTTCAGCAAGTGGAGATCAGTTCAATCGCTATTCATAACTAGTAGTGATGGAATTGAACTTCTACGTGAAATGCTCAAGAGCTGCCTACACAAATGAGAAATCAAATCTGCAAGTCTTTTGAGATTCACTGAGTTGAAATTTTCCAGTGTAATAGAAATCATATAGTATACCCATTCCCATGTAGTAATTCTGCTCATCTCAGCAGGGTCTTTTATTGGTCCCCAGTGGTGGAGTTCTTAAAACCATTTCTGCCCAGTTGTGGATATTTACTGTTGCTGCCTCTATATTGTAGAGTAGAACTGAACTATTTTTAAAAGCATTTGCCAGTTGGCTTTTGTTTCATTTTGAGGCTGATTTTTATTGTTGTAGCATGGGTTTCTATGAACTGTTATTTTAAAAAGGGTTTTGTAAGCCAGCTTGAGTTCTTTTGGGGGAATAGAAGTCTTTCAAATAAATAAAGACTCTAAAACAACCAATAAATAAACCAACAAAGCTATTTCTCCCTGCCTGAGTTTTATTTATGCAGTTCCTCAAAATGTGTATCTGTCACCACTTGGGAACACAAGTGGAAGGCTTTATTAAAACACAAGAGGGGGGGAAATGAAAACCTAACAGGTGCAACAGATAAACTCTTTATTCCCAAGTATATGTATATTCCAATGTATTCTGAGCAATGAGTTCTTCATTGAGTGATGCAAATAACCTTGGTAAATTTGGTCTGAAAAGAACTACTAATGGTTGCCAGGATTAACTTGTAGTGGCTCTTTTATAAGCAAGTTAACATTCTGCATTTCCCAGGTGAAGAGCTAATTACTTGAAAATCTGGGTTCTATGCACTTGTGTCGCCTGCACCTGTTAGGTTTTTGACTTCTTCTCCCATTCTATGGTGATACCCCTGTGGTGTGTTTTATTAAAACACAAACTGCATAAGCACTAAACAATAAGTAACTAAAACACACAATCAAATGGCCTTGCCTGCACATCCCAGCCCAAGTAATAACAATATTTAACACTTAGATACCATTTTAAAGTGTCAAAGCACTCCACATGTATTATCTCAGTGACACAAGCTCCAGCTGTCCCCATTTACCTCAGACAGTGATGATTGTCTAGTATGTCTTTGGTAAATCAACGTCTCTTGCCACAGATATGGCCAGAAATATAGGGGAACAGCTGCTGGTCTTGACCCAAAAGATCATGGAGGATATTTATGCAAACCAGAGACAAAGCTTTCTTAGGCCCCTGCCACATAGCAGGGAAAACACTGGGCAAAGTGCGGCTTTTAAAAGCCGCACCAAAAAAGAGACGCCACAGCGGGATCCCACGATCCCCTGAGCTGCGGCGCCATTGCTCCCCGGCACGATCAGATGCCAGGGAGGAAGAGACGAATGGGAGGGGGAGGCTGCCGAACTGCGCATGCTCGAGCATGCGCAATACGGCCGGGGGCCGGGGATGCGCCAGCGAACAGACGCGCCAGCGATCCCATGGCCGGCGGTGATGCAGCCTTTTGCCGTGGGTTTTGGCCGGTAAGGGCGGATTGGGGATGGGCTGGGAATGGGCGCAGCACGATTCCCAGATGTTGCTGTGGGATTGCGCCCGTTTGCTGTGGCCCCGATCCGTCCCTCTCCCGGCCCAAAACGGCTCGTATGAACACAGTCTCTCAGCTAAACATGCCAAATGGAGACTAGAGCCTAAGGTTGCCATTTGCCAACTCTGTATTGGGAAATTCCTGGAGATTTGGGGGTGAAACATGAGGAGGGCAGAGTTGCAGGGGGAGCCTCAGCAGGGTAGAATGCCATAGAGCCTACCCTCTAACACAGTCATTTTCTCCAGGGGAACTGATCTCTGAAGAGAAGAAGAAGAGATTGGATTTATACCCCGCCCTTCACTACTCAAAGGAGTCTCAAAGTGGTTTACAATCTCCTTTCCCTTCCCCTCCCCACAACAGACATCCTGTGAGGTAGGTGGGGCTGAGAGAGCTCTCCCAAGAACTGCCCAAGAGAGAACAGCTCTGAGAGAACTTATGACTGACTCAAGGTCACACCAGCAGCTGCATGTAGAGGAGTTGGGAATCAAACCCGGTTCTCCCAGATTAGAGTCTGCTCTCCTGACCACTATACCAAACTGGCTGTCATCTGGAGATCAGATTTAATTTCAGGAGATCTCCAGGACCCACCTGGAGTTTGGCAACTCTGCTAAACACCCAGAATAGAATATCCTTGGAGAGGGGCAAGAAACAAAGGGTTACCCTTACAACGCCATGGCCTTTTGTAGATCAGAAGCTGTCTAACACATATCAATGGATACTTTGTGTTGAGGCCCAGGTACAGAAGCTTCTGAGAATGGCAAGAATGTCCAGCTTCATGGGAGTGAAGATATAGTGGAAAGATGTGTTGTGTTGACTGAGGACCAAGAGACATTTGTATGTATGAGGAACTTGTAATCACTATTTCTAAACAGATTTGGTTATGATAAATACTAGCAAGAATGAACAGTTTTTGACTCAGCCCTATCCCACCTTCCTGAGTAGATATAAATTACCTGCCTACCATTTTTCTTCTTACATTGACACAGAGAGTACTCCATCTTTCTGTGTTATGCCTCTGAGGATGCCAGTCATGGCTGCTGGCAAAATGTCAGGTATTACAATGCCAAGATCACAGCCATACAGCCCAGAAAATCTACAACAACTAAAATTTTTATATATATTAAGAAGATATAGGCCCTGTTCACACAGAGCATTTGCCGCACTAAAGATACGAACGATAGGCGGATTTTCCGGGCACGATCACACCGCAACATCTGGGAAGTGTAGTGCACCCATGGCTAACCCGTGGCTTCGTGCCGAAGATACGGAGTAAAAAACTAGTACTTACAATGTACTAGTTTCCGGAAAATGCGGGGCAAGGGTGGGTATCTGATCGTGTCCCATCCTAGTCCAGTTGCAAACCGGTTAGGGTTTTTTTTAAGTCTTCACAGGATGCACACAAACGATCATGTGCATGCTCACCTTTTGGTGAGAAAAAAATATTCCCGTTTGCCATGGAAGCCGCGCCTAGCGATTGCTGGTGTGATTGCGTCACTCCACTTCTTTGCCATGCTGCAGGATAGCCGTGTGATCGGCACCTCACGCCCTAACCATGGGACCTCAACGGGACGTGTGATCGGGCAGCTGCGTGTTATTTTGCTCTGGGGCAAACAGCCATGCTTCCCCCCAGCATTTTCCGGCCCATGTGACCAGGGCCATAGATAACTTTCTATGGTATTTGAAGTTATAAAATAATTAGCCAAGAATCTGCACTCTTATCTAGTGGGACAGCAAACGATTGTTAGATTGTTTAAAAAACGTATAAATATGAGAAGCTGAATTTATTGGGAACTTCATAGAAAGGGCTCCTTGCTTGTGACCTGCTTATATTTGGGTAAGAACACACCCCTGTTTCACCCCATGGAGACTGAGATCTGATCTGCCAAAGAACCAGTGATGCCCACTCTTATTCTGGCAGATATATTACTGTGCACTTCATAATCATTAAGTATGTGAGCCTCCACCAGGAGGCTGAAATGGTATATTCAAACCACAGGTATAGAACCTTACAGTCACAGAGTGTTAAAGTTGGAAGGGACTTTGGAGGTCATCTAGTACATCTAGTGCAGGAACATGCAGCAACAGTATAAAGTATTGAGACTGAGGCATAGTGTAGTGATTTCAGTCCATACTTTAATTAGGAATAGAGAAAATTGGAGATACAGTAGCTGGCCAGAGGCCCGCTTTAAATACAAGTAAAAACCACACCCAACACACAGACACACACCCGTGATAGGATTATTTACAGTGAAACTTCAACCATAGGTTCCCTTGAGGATCCGGACAAGCCGATAGGCTGGTTCTAGGATCCTCTCCTATTGTCTACGGATGTGAAGCTAGGTTAGTTCACATGGCCACGTGCAAAGGCGGCCACGTGCACGGTCGCCATTAGTACACAACAAACAGCATCCCCAACAGATAGCCATCCAGATTCTTCTTAAAGACTGCAAGTGAAGGAGAGTCTAAAGGCAGTCTGTTCCACCATTTAACAGGCCTTACAATTAGAAAGTTTCTCTTAATATTTAATTAAATCTACTTCCTTGTCATTTATGCCCATCAGTTCTAGTCCTGCCTTCTGCAGCAATACAGAATAAGTCTGCTTCACCTTCTACATGACAGACCATCAGATATTTGCCTTCTCTTTTCCAGGCTAAACAGGGCTTGGTTTCCAGTCTCCTCACCATCCTGGTCCTCATTCCGGCATGGTGTGTAGTTTGCTGAGGCTTATTATATGAGAATTAGGCCTCACTCTTCTCCTTCATAGCCAGCCAACGAAAACTCAGAAAAATGCTGGCCAATCAGCAGTGACCCCTCCACCAAGACTGGATTTAAGGCAGGAAGGAGAGGAGTTAGAGAAGCCTGTAGCATTCCTTCTCACTCTGTAGGCTGATGGTACAATCGAGACAGTGTTGTAGTATAGTACCTTCTTCATTAATTTTTTTAAAAAATTTTTAAAAAAATTTAATTTATATCCCGCCCTCCCTGTGGGCAGGCTCAGGGCAGGTAACAACAGTGTAAAATACAACACAGTTAAAACAACAATATAAAATACCATACTCCTAAGTACCATGCCAGCTCTGATAGAACCATATCAACAGTGGTGGAAGATTTTAAGATGTTAGGATCCAGGCTGCTGGTGTGGTCAGCCACAAAGAGGGGCACCCACCACCTCAACCAAAAGCCTGGTGGACGAGCTCCGTCTTACAGGACCTGCGGAATTGTAAAAGATCCTGCAGGGCTCTGATCTCACTCGGGAGCTCATTCCACCAGGTAGGGGCCAGTTGTGCTGTTACATTTCAGTATTCCTGCTTATTAGATAGATTACCACTTGTGTTTCTTTAGCATCCTTTTCTTCTGTACCAGTGAAGGCCAGCAGTTCAGTAAACTACAGTTCCTATGTTTCTGCTTAGTCAGTTTTGGTGAAAAAATAATATTTGGCAAGGCTTGGTTCCACAATTCCCATCTCTTTACATTTACTGCCTGGTAGTTCTGCTACTTTGTTCCAGCAAATTACACTTGGTTACTATAAGCCCTTTATAATGACATCAGCTCCAGCTGCTGCTTTATTTTAATCCTTGGTTACTACAGTTTTTAACTGCAGTTTAGCAAGTTTATAATGCAGTGCATCTCTGCTGCTTTGCTGACTCTCAAAGTTGTGGGTCTTCTAGCAATCAATCCTAGGTATTACCACCGCAAATCTTCATGACATTTAGTAAAGAATTGTGTAGCTCCCAAAAATGTTAAAAACATTCTTCTGTACTTAACTATTGCTTTGCTGTGCTAGATGATGAAAGTATCTGGGAGGGTTTGCTGTTTCCGAGAGGTTAGCACCATTCCTACACCAGTATATGTCATTCAGCAACAACCCTATTTAATCACAAGTGTGCACTCAACTGAAATCTACAGCCAGTCCTGGCTCTCTGATAAGCAGGGCTATTTTGGGGCAGGAATGGACAGGAACGGAGTTCCGGTTGGCTTCAGA
>NW_015174308.1:266659-307797 GCF_001447785.1 Gekko japonicus | reverse complement strand
GGGGGGCCCAGACAAGCCAAGGGAAGGCAGTTTAAACTGCCTTCCCTTCCCTTCAAGGTGGGGCTTGCCCGGGCAAGCCAAGGGAAGGCATAGGGTTGTGGCCTAATATGCTAATGTGTTTCTGCTGTTGGGTGTGGCCTATTATGCTAATGAGTTCCTGCTGGGCTGTTTCTACAAAAAAAGCCCTGCTGATAAGTATGTCTGTATACACACATATCCAATGCTCCCTCTAAGCTGTGGATTCCTGTGAGCAGAAAATCTACTTTGTGAGCTACTGGCATTAAATTTGTGAGTGAGCAATTTGGCTACTGCATAAATTAGTTTGTTCTGGAGTCATCCTTCCTGAGTTAAGACAAAGGCTAAAATACTGTGAGCTAGCTCACACTAACTCAGCTTAGAGGGAACCACTGCGCATTTCTTATAACACCTTTTGTCAGACTGACAGTACATATTTTTAGGTGTAGACTGTTACCCAAACTAGACCCTGAGAAGGGGACATTAGCTTTAAAAGGGTTCCAGAAAGAAAATTACGCAGAACCTTGTAGCCTGTAGATACTAGGGTGGATCTCAGTGGGGATACCCCAAAATAAAATTATGAAGAGAAAGAGTGAGAGTGGGGGAGAGAGAGAGAGAGAGAGAGCATTTGTAAACACAAATAACTTTATTGTATACAAAATAATATAAAGAACCTACACTAAACATATGAGAACTGATTCCCTAAGCAATCACACACACACACATACCAACAAGAGGGTGCACATTATTAAAGGTAGAGGGTGCACATTATTAAAGGTAGAATTGGGAAGTTTTAGGGAAGGGATAGAACCTTAAATCTGGGAAGAGGTTTGGAGGAGTCCAAGGGCAGATACAGCTGAGGTCTAAGGAGGCAGAGTAAAGGGAAAAGGAAAAGGAGGGGGAAAACCCCCTGCAGACTGTAGCAGGGGTTCTCAGAAGGAAACCAAAATTCTGACCAGCAGAAATCTGGACCGGAAATCTGAGGAACAATTGGCTAGAGTGTGGGGTCCTTCTTTTAGGTGATGTCTGACCATCCTGGCTTTGGATTGGGTCAATATAAAGACATTTGAATCTCACTGGCTGGTTTAAAGTTAGTTGCTGTCAAACTTTGGTGGGGAAAATACCTTGATTAGGCTATTGTGAGCCGAATCTGCAGGGGCACAAAGAGCAATATGGGTGAGGCAACATGATTAACATACTTTAATTAGGTTGAAGTGAGTCAGATCTGCATCCTTTTCCAGTTTATATATCCCATTCATATGGCATTCTTTCTCCAAGAAGTGTACAGTCCTATACATTTTATCTTTGCTGCAGTCCTATTACATAGACCAGACTAAGTTATTCAGGCCTAACAACTCTTGCTTGTTAAGCCCAACTGTGTATAAACTACATGGGGACTGCCTAACAGGGCACTCTGTGAAGGTGTAAGCAGGTGCTTGGTGGGAGTGGGAAATTTCATTCATCGAGAGGCTGTAAGAATCAAGACTGGTGGAGCCTAACCTTAGACAATAAAAAGACCGAATTGAAAAGAGGGCTGAATCACATCAAAAGCTACTCATGGATGTTCTTACATCTCATATGGGAATTATTTTATAAACAATAAAGAATCAGGGAGAAGAGAACACGGGGACTCTTGATTTCAGAAAACTGTAGACCACAGTCCAATGCACAGTAAAGTGTGTTTAAATCTGCACACCTTAAACATACTTTAATAAGTAGTTATGCTTATAGCAAAATCTCCAAATAACATGTGAAGTGAGAGAGAGAGGAAGGAGGGGAAAAAGTAACTATGGTTATTGTTACTTCTGGTTAATTCTGATAAGGTAGTGCTTTTCAAGTAATTCCCAGGTAGGAATAAGTATAGGAAATATTAGATCAAGCTGGTATACTGTGCTTAAAAAAAAGACTTACTCCAATTTAAGCTGATCCATAGCAGCAGGCATATTAGAGACAGGCATCATAAAGAACACATGTGTTTCTTCCTCACAAGCACCATGATAAAACTAGAATAGTCTGAGCTGACATTCCATAAATATTGATGGAAAGAGCAGCTGCTTCAAAGGGCACAGTTTTTCTTCAGCTTAATGATCACAAAATACTAACAGCTTACTATGCACAATACACTTTTACAAGCTTTTCACAGTACTCCAACACCTAAAAAATGGTTAGGGAAAATGTGGCCATGTGTTCTGTCCTAGAAAAAGAGCAATAAATCACAAAGAAAAAGAAAAGAAAACTCCACAGATGTCTGCTCACAACTGTCATCTTTCACTAACTAAATTTAAAAGGGATGGTTGAATATGGCCTTGCAACAGCCTGCTGTAGGGTGCAGTCTGGCACATATCACCACCTCTCATATGGATTTCCATGGATATGGGAAAAGGTCTGGCCTAGCCCCCTTGAATCTCTTCTCCCTCTTGAAAAAGCAACCTTAGCTGCCACCACCAATGTTTAAACTGGGGGGGGGAGGAACACCTTGGCTTTTCTTCCTCCCCAGATTTGTATGTTAGAGATCTCAGCTTCCTTGGGCTCTCTGCCAATATATAGGCTGTGCCAGCTAGCAGACCGGAACAGCCACAGACAAGACAAACCCCACACTCTTTGAGCACTGGGAAGGAAAAAATAGAAATGTATTAATAGATAGGAATTAGTATGGAGAGATGGGTATGGGGGAATGTAGACACTGACTTAATAAAAGAACGCAAAGTTTAAAGTTATAATGAGGACCCCCAAAACAACACAAACTCCCTGACATACCAACTGTTCCTTGTCTCTCCTTCCTCCCTTTCCTTGATGAGGAATAGGAAATCAAATCTGGCTCTTCCAATCAAGCCTCCAACCACTGAATAAAATTATTTTTTTTCTCAGTGGTCACCAGTGTTCTGTGGCAACAGAGTATTCACCAGCACAGCACCTGCTCATGATAGCCTAAGTAGGGGTCATTTCCTGCCGCAGTGCACCGGAGCAGCGCTCCAGCAGTAAGGAGCCCAGCAAGCCCCAGCAGCCCTCAGTCGGCCACGACAAGCGGGAAGCAGCAAGGTAAGTTGGATGGGCCCCCACCTTCCCTGCCCCCCAATGGGCTAGGGAAGGCCCTGCAAGGAGCGGGGAGGCATGCCTCCCCTGGCCTTCCCTGGCCCGCCCACCTAAGCGGGCTGGCTGGGGAAGGCCTTCCAAGGAGCAGGGAGGCATTTAAATGCCTCCCCATGCCTTCCCTTGCCCACCCCTACCAGCCTAGTCTCTCCCTCCTCCCCCAAGCCTGTGGGAGCGCAGGGCAAGGGTGACAGGGCTTGGATCTAAGAGATCTCTTAGATCAGTGGGTGTGGCATATGCAAATAGGTTGTGCTAATGAGTTATGCTAATGAGCTCCTGCACCTCTTTTTCTACAAAATGATTCCCGAGCCTAAGGAAAATTAAGGAGCAAGGGGTATGGGAAAGGTGATGGAGAAGGGCACCGGGGGGGGGGCAGTGAAGAGTGTGGCTAATCAATGGCCAATCTTTTTGCCAGTTCTCCTACGGTCCTGGTGTATATATACCTACCTGTATCACTCCATATAGATCAGCAGTACTTCTTCTGCAGTTCATGGAGAACCACATTTGCAATTACCATCAACCAAAAGAGCCACATGATTACTGTATGCCCTGCCTGCCACCCAACCAAACCCATGCATACAATAATATAATACTACTGTATTTTGATCACCGCAAAGAATGTTTTAATGTCCAAAACCAAGCATCTGCTGTGTATTGGGCCCCACCTATAAAATATTGTGCCAAACAAGTAATTCTGAGCAGCTCCTTGGTGCTTGAGACTTTAACAAGGCTCACGGAAGATGATTTGCAGTCTTCACGGAGCCCTTTAACTAAGGTCCATTCTGCATCTGGCACTTGCTCCGTTGTTTTACCAAACCCACACTGGAACAGAAAAAGATACAGCTCAAAACCACATGCAAATACCCCAGACCAATGCTGTTCTGACTGTAGAGTCACCCTTGAACGGCCATAAAATGGCCATAAATCTATGCAGACAATACCATAAAATGGAGAGATCAAAGGAACTAAAATCAGCATGCAGTCAGGACACTGCCATAAAATTCGACAGTCAAAGAAAGTGAAAGTGGCATGCAATGTAGAGGGGAATTTCTGTTCCAGCATTGGTAGAACAACAGAGCAAATGCTAGATGCAGAATAGGCCTAAATGTTCACCTTAAATGTGATTTGTAAAGTGTTGTGTATTAGTGTTGTGTATTTAGGAAGCATGAATATACACTTACAATTTACTATTATGATTGAAGAGTATGCTTAGCCATTAACTTGTTTTGCTTGAGGTCTGTTTGTTTCTGTGAAAGCATGGGCACAACTGGAACATTAGTGTACCTTGATTATGACAATAATGATGCACCAAGGAAGCCATAGGGTTGGATCCTCACCACCACCAATGCCAAGAACACAGATCTCTACAGTCCCTGCCAGCCCCCAGAAAGTAGATTCCCAAAGTGGAGGAATCCATGTGGATTATTGGCCATACAGGATGAGGGGTAAATAGCGTGGGCCATATCTGTGGGCCACCAACAAGTGCCATAGTATAGGCACCTATCTCAACTATCCACCCCAGGCAAGAAGCCTCCACTCTGTGCCCAGGACAAGCCTTGCCTAAAAGAGCTGCACTCTACAAGTTGGAAATGAGGCCCTTTCTTCATACTCCCACAAAGCCGCTCGACAAGACAAGAGCAAGGCCACCCGCTAGAGACACAACGAGGTGTAGTGACTAAGAGAGGTGGTCTCTAATCTGGAAAACTGGATTTGATCCCCCACTTCTCCACCTGAAGCCTTCTGGGTGACCTTGGGCTAGGCATAGACTCTCCATATCAATCCAACCTAGAAGAAGAGAAGAGATTGGATTTATACCCCGCCCTTCACTACCCAAAGGTGTCTCAGAGCGGCTTACAGACTCCTTTCCCTTCCCCTCCCCACAACAGACACCCTGTGAGGTAGGTGGGGCTGAGAGAACTCTTGACAGAAACTGATCTTTTTCAAGAACAGCTGTGCCAGAGTTATGGCTTGCCCAAGGTCATCCAGCCTCACAAGGTGCCTGTTGTGGGAACAGAAGGCAGTTATAAGGCACTTTGAGACTCCTAAGGGTAGAGAAAAGCAGGGTATAAAAACCAACTCTTCTTCCTCTTCTTCTCCACTAGTCCAAGCTGCCATGATGCCAACAGAGCAGTATGCCCAGCCCTGCCCTGGGTACTTATCCTGGGCCATATTAGCTCCACAAATACCACAGAAGGAGGCCTGTGGTGCCTCTGCAACTGCCAACATGCTCACTCTCACTCTCTATTTCACTGCACACATGGGGCAGTCTAGGTCCAAGATGGGCTGAGCTAGTTGTGCTAGTACTGCCTACTCCTGTGCTATGGTCCCTTAAATATGACACCCGGGTCTCATTCCCATTGCACAGCCATCATTAGGCAACATGACAGCATTAAGTCCCTGTTCTCTGTGGGGAACCACCAAATAGGATTACCATCTCTAGGTTGGGAAATTCCTGGAGATTTAGGGGGGAGGAGCCTTGGGAAGGAGGAATTTGGGGAAGAGAGGGACCTCAGAGGGGTATAATGCCATAGAGTCCTCCCTCCAAAGCAGCCATTTTCTCCAGGGGAGATCTGGAGATCAGTTGTAATTCCACAAGTTCTCCAGGCCCCATTTGGAGGGTGGCAAGCCTACCACCAACCCCTATCATCCAGACAGCCTGAATCACTCCCAAGTGGTGTCCCTCACTTCCTGCACTAGTCAATACAGAAAGATCTAATGGTCCACGGCAGTACAATCTAAAATGCACAAAAGGGTCTTGTTCTCACTGTCTCTCTTTTAATGCAGATCATCACTCAGGACATTTAAAGCAGTTTATGTTAAATCCTGGCCAAGCCTGACAGATACAGCTTTGCATATCATCCCCCATATCATTGGAGTTGCACTGCTCTTATCCACAGCATCCCAGAAATATCAAATCTGGTATAGGTTTATACTGTTGCAATTTGCAGCATTCAATCAAGTTTTGTTATATATGACATTATGTATGAATTGCCATACTCACAGAAACATGTGCAACATAATTTTCCAAAGCACAAAAGTAAAGAGCAGTTTATTATTATTTTTTATCAAATGTGCCCAAAGATTAAAGGAAAGATGACAACAAAGAGCGGAATGTTAACTTTGGATAATTGCGTTTTGATCTGATCAGGGGGGGTTGACAATGAATACCTGTGCTGTCTAACGTGATGACCCTTACAGCCAAAGTAGGGCAGGAAAGGGCACTTGATTAAAAAGAGGGCACAGTGTCTAGGTGGATGTTGAGGAATTCTACAATTAATTACAAGTGCGTGGGCTGCTGAGTGCCATCGCTGTTAAGTTTTAACTTAATGAAGCATTGTGTCGTATTCAATTATTGTCCTCACATGGCAGCACTTATTGCTCTTTCAGGAACAAAACAGCAGGTGATTTTAATGCATCTCTCTCAGGGTTTCAATCCTGACCACTGGTAAAATGTTAATCCTAATGGGCTGGGTGATCAGAGTGACAGCTTGCAGAGGCCAAAAAAAAAAAGAAAAGAAAATATTTTTATGAGGCAATTGTTGTTTTGATTTGCTCATTTAAAGTGGTTGCATTCTTCACACAATCATTATAATAAAACATAATATCATAATAATAACATACTACTAATAAAAATAATAAAACATAATATCATCAAAGTCAATGGATTGGATCCAATGGCTCCCATCTGCTAAGTCTTCCTCCAATGGAGAAAGGCTTCCTCTCTCTGTTGGAAGAAGACTTAGTGGAGGGAGCCATTAGAGACAATATAGCAGAAGGGAGTAATTGGATCCAACCCAATAAGTACAATTCAGCAGTAAGCAGTTAATACAATTGTGGGAAATCAGGACACTTAAAGCACAAAACTATTAACAGAATGTCTGGGCAATTTAAAAGGTTTTCATCTGGCACCTAAAACTTAACAGGATAGGTGCCAAATGGCACACTGCATTCTACTGCTGATGTTCAACCTTGTTGTTTCAGGAAGGAACCACAATAGCTTTTAACACCTGAACAAATTAGGGAAGGAGAGAGGGGTTGAAGAAGAGGGTCGGTGTTGAGGATTGGCAGTGTTAATTATTGTTATCATCTTCTAAATATGAATTGCAGTATAGCCTGCTTGGAAAAGCATGCTTTCAATACTTCAGATGAATAAAGCATACATGTATATTATTGTTTGTGTAAAAAACAGCAAGATTTGAGTCCAATAGCACTTTACAGACCAACAAGATTTTCAGAGTATAAAAGTTCAAGAGTCAAAGCTCCCTTCATCAGAGACTCTGAAAAGCTTATACCCTAGAGAGTAGGGATGGACACAGACCGCATTTTTGCAGTTTGGTTCATGGCTGATATGCCAGTTAACAAACCAAACCAGTTCTTATAGGTTCATGAGCCATTTAAAGTTTTAAACCCCTGCTTTCTGTTCCCCATGAAAGCAGCAGGTAGCAGAAAGCAAAGGTTTAAATGAGCAATTTAAACCCTCCAGTTCTGCTCCCCATTTGCTCCTCCCACTTTGAAGCATGGGAAGTAAAACCAAACCATTTAACCCTCTGGTTTTGCTCCCTGCCACTTTGAATGGGGAGAGAGCAAAACCAGAGGGTTAAATATGGGGGTGAATTGCCTCCCAGGGGGCACTTCACCCCTTCCTTTCTGAACTTCAGTTCATGAGCCAGTTTGTACCCATCCCTACTGGAGAATCTTGTTGGTCTTTAAAGTGCTACTAGACTTGAATCTTATTTTTCTACTGCAGACCAACATGGCTACCCACCTGAAACTGTTTGCATGCAAAATGTCTTTGGAAGACAAACTAATTCATAATATCCAAAGAAGCAGTGACTTATATCCTACCTCTCCATTCAGCAAAGTTTAAAGCCTTTTGACAGCTTAAGGAGTCTTCTTCCAATGGTGTGACAGAGGAATAGTTCTTTAATAACTTCTTGATGGTCACGCTCTTGTGGCACCTATACCAAATATCAAACTGGGACCTCAATGAATGAACTTGTTCTGGTCATCTAGTCTGTTTGTCTCTCTGTGTTTGATACAGCTATGCTAAGTGAGATGCAGGAATTTAAAATATATTTTAAAAATGGCAGAACGCCAGTCTATTTGTCACACCTCCTTGGCAGATCATTGCCTCGATCCTTTAGAGCCTCTTGAGCTGAAATACTTGTTTGGCAGTTGCTGCCAAAGAGGAATGCAGCAGGGAGCTTTTTAATCATGCAGTTTTCTGAACGTGGCAGTCCAGTTGCAAATTTGAATGTCCAAATATACGCAAAGCTCATTTGGGAGCCAAAGATTTATCAATGAAAACCATGGCTGGGATAACTCAAAACTGTTAATAGAAAAAATCCATCACAGGCCTAGGGTAGGTAATGGTTTTGATTTTTTTTTCTTACACTGCTGAGATATGAAAAGATTTCATAAATTTTCCCTTAAATCTGATTTAGATTTATTTGTTTTCATTAATTTTTTTGACTACCCTTCCCCGCTTACACGGGGCTCAGGGCAGTTTACAACAAAATAATTCAATACATTATAAAACCAATTAGAACCATAAAAATTCAAACATAAATATTTGAAAACATTTAAGAACAAGATGGCATATCTAGCATTCAGTTTTGAAGGAAGAGGGGGAGGGTGCAAAAGTTTTGTAAACCGGTTCTTGCCAAATTAATCCCTTCCTTTAGGATGCTGCATGACTGGAGCTTATGATGGTACAAAGTTTGTGGCTTGTGCTCGAACCCTCTTTTCATATTCCACTCTGTTTTGGCAATAAATTGTGCTTGCGCTGGATCTTGAATATTTGGTTCATTTAGGAGTTCTTGGATTCCTAACAAGATCTGTTTAATTGTGATGGCAGGCCTCCAATCCTTATCCTCTTCTAAGATGGACAGACACACCGTACCTGAAGGGTACACATTCAGGTGGAATAACAGTGACTCAGACTTGCATTTTGAGGATGAAGAAGGATAATCATCCTTGAACAGCACCCATAATTTGAATAAACCTCCTTCCCATGGTGTCCCTTTCTTCCCTGGAATAGCACATTCTCAATTCATGAGATTCATTGTGCCATCTGGATTTTTTGTTGGTACAGCTACAAAACCAAATGGGTAGTCCTTCCTGCAGGCCTTCCTCTCCTGGGCGAGGCAACTGAGGGCAATGCCAGACATGGTTCTGGTCCTCCTTTGTAAATGGGGGCAGGCACCCCCTGATCATTCCTTATGTTGCCCCTCTTTAAGGAATTTTGCAGGGCCCAAACAACAAAATGCAAAGTGGCAAAGTTTTTGGAGGGTTTTGCTGTCAAATCGTAGCCAACTTATGGTGACCCCGTAGGGTTTTCAAGGCAGGAGACATTTAGAGGTGGTTTGCCATTGATTGTCTCTGCATCATCATGACCCTGGTGTTCCTTGGTGATCTCCTGCACAAATACGGACCAGAGCCAACCCTGCTTAGCTTCCGAGATCTGACAAAAGTGGGCTAGCCTGGGCTATCCAAATCAGGGCATAAAAAAGATACAGTAAAACAAACTTAATGTCATTAATAAGATTACTCTTGTATACTATTCTATACTATTCCTGTCTAATGCTCCCTTCACTGTCCATATTCATGGTCAGGGAAGTGTATTGCTTTTAGAGAATCAAACACACTCACTATCTCTGCCAAAACAGGAACAATCCCCTTGAAGTTGCAAGGTTCCTTATTGCCGCCTGTTTATAGCTGGTATTCCCTGCTGATGAGCTGGAAAGTGCCCTTGGCTAAAACTATCAGGACTCTGAGTGAGAGGGAGAACCAGAACCCACCATCCAGGCAGACTTGATGACCCTGCAGCCCACTCCCTGTAGGTGGGCTGCATTGCTTCCAGCTTGGTCGAGATTCCGTACGGCCCGGGGATTATGAACAGGTTGGACAGTCCAAGGATTAATGTCTCTTTGCATTTTACAGAGCATACAGATTGTGCCTGGCATTTCCACTGGGGTGGCTAGCCCAGTGCTGGCATCCAGTGGGAGCTTTAGAGGGCAGGGACATGCAAATACTCATCACGTTGATGCCACAGCATCACTTCTAGCACAAACCCAGAGGTGACATTGCACTGTCAGCACAATTCCTAGGGGACATGCAAATACTCATCACACTGATGCCACAGCATCACTTCTGGCATAAACCCATGTTGGTATAGGGAAGATGACAGCATGTCATGTCTTGCTGTTAGATCCAGATGATCTAAGGTGACAGTCACATAGTCACATGATGACTGAGGTTGCATCATATCTGCCAGAGTCAGAATGACTAAGCAGTTGTACAGTGCTGAACAGTGATTGGTCAACTGATGTATATATGGAGAAAGGTTCTTGACCAACCACCCTGCCTAATGAATGGATATTCAGCGAAGCACTTTGTCAGTCAGACCTGTGAACTGCTGCAAAGCTGCGTGTATGTATTTATATATAGCTCTGTAAATAAACTGTATATACTCTCCAACAAGTATCCTGCTGCTTCTATCTGCAACTACCGTCAACCCAGAGGTGACATTGCACTGTCAGCACAATTCCTATTCCCCACCCATCCATTTTCCTTTGCCACTCCACCAAGCGGCGCCAAACAACCAAGGCTACCAAGCATCAGGTCTCCTTCCATAACGGAGACCTGGCAGCCCTATTTTCCACTCTGTGTCAGCCGTAACACAATCACACATGAGTTGTGAGTTCACCTCAGTTCCCATGTGTGCAGTCCCCAATTAGTGTCAGGATCACAAAGCACATGGAGAAAGAGCTTCAGCATTCCCCCTGCATCATTTTACCAACCTGAAACAATTCTGGGAGGCACTACAGGGGAAACAGGATTTGAAGAGAACCTACCGTTCACACGTGATTTTGGCAGTTTGACACAGGGTCCCAAGATCTAACTGGTGTACTCTGTAAGATTTGAAGAGTCCATTTCTGAAGGAGTACAAGCCAGACAGTTTCCTAAGAAGAATTGTGACTTCAATTAATTATTTCACATACTCTTCCTGGCAATAAGATCTAAGTGACCGGCACTTATGGCTGGGCTTATTTTTCAGACAAAATAAAGTGACTGGAGCATCCAAAATTACTTCTCCTTTTAAGCGATAAATTCTATCCTACAATTTGCCTCCGTGTGCCATCTGTTCATCCACAACTTAAATTAAATACCCAGAAAGCCCCCATCTTTAAAAAGCCCTACAAGGTTCCATTTTTTGCAATGAAATGGGAAGTTAGCCCTCCTTTGGCTTTGCACTGCTATTATTATAAGTTGATTTTTCCTCTTTAAGATAACAGAGCCCAAGTCCCTGTAATCTCCTGTTGTCAAATTGTTAGTGCAACCTCATGCTGTCACTGCTCTCATTGATAATGAACTGGCATCCTTTATAATGTAAATTGCTGATTTCAGAGGTTTATGTAACTAAGTAAAAATAGTCAGGGTATGAGACAAGGCAAAGTAGATGTCAGTCTAGAAGCAGATTTGGAGGGGGGGGTCTTTCCCCCCACAGATATGTCATAAATAACCCTGGAATTTCCATCAAAGCTCTTTAATTATTCCCTTATTTAAAGCACCCCAAATTGAGCATATGGTGGTTCTCTGAATTGCTTCCAAACAACTAATTTCAAAGCAGCTCTGCCTTCCTGAGTGAGGGGAGTTTGGGAACCCAGCTTAGAAAAACAAAGCTACAAGGAACATCAGCCCCATTTTATTCTGCATCAGCTTGAAGGAGAGATGAGGGAAAGGGTGAATGCTGTGAGAAAGAAGGTGAGATTTGAGAACAGCAATTACAGAATTTTAAATTCCCCTTGCTTTTTTTCAGTTTTCAGATTTTTCTTTAAAGTTGTGGTGGGGGTTCTTTCCTGAGTTTGTACTCCACTGTCTGCACTTGGACCTATTGTGCAGGTTTTTTGATTGGCACTGTGAGGCCAATTGTTTGGATTTAGATACATCGGTACATTGCACTCCAAGACCACAGGGGAGAGGATGCGGAATAAAATGTAATTAATAAATAAAATTAAATAAATAAATAAATAAATGACGTTTGCCTTGTCTGGAGTACTGTTCTTACATCCTTTTTTTCTTGTGGCTTGGCAGACATTCAATAATAATGCCGTGTCTGTGGGAGCCATTAGTGGATTAAAGGTTAAAAACCACTGGGGTAACTAATCCAAATTATATTACTCTGGATTTCAGGAGATTTAGGCATGTTGTTTCTCTTTAACCACTTCAGGGCAGCATCCAGCATGAGCACGGGGAAGGAGCAGATATATGCCTGGCACATACCACACATTCAAACAAAAGTGTTAAGTAATACCCTCATAGCACAGCATCATCTCTAATTGGTGTTTTGGTGCATAGTGTTTCCCAATGAATTATGCATGAGTTTTCATGCTCATGCATACAATGCAGTGTTCCATGTTCACTTTACAAAATTGGCAAACTTGGACAAAGCAGTTTATGTGCCTTGTGAAGCTATGCTTCTCAGTTTATAGCACAAGCACTGGTTCCTTTAAGAACACAAAGAAGTACAGAGTATGTTGAAAAAAGGGATGCTGACATGAATTAACTTAGCACAGGGTTCATGTGTAAGTACAGAGTTCATTGCCCTTCACCATTTTTGTTTAAGAACAGGGCCCCAGTACCCATATGAGGATCTCAGCAACTGAAAGGGACAGATGAAAAAACTGTACAGTGTTCATTGCTACATCTCTTAATGTGCCTGATCTGCAAGGGAAAATATTTAATGGCTGAGAAAAAGAGAACTGTTATCCCCTCTGCCAACAATTTGGCAGAAAGACCCCTGGGGTTACAGCTATAATCCATAAGAATTTCATCTCAGTTGGGGTTGGGAGCTTCAGAGACATAGAGACTTGTACCACTGAAACTAAGGGGAAAAAACTCACATTGATTAACTAATCTAAGCATGTGCCAATTCAATATTTAAAAATAGGGATGCTGTGGACTTGCAAACACATACAATGGTCAAATTTACCATGTTCATAGGTTGTGATTATATGAGAGCCAATCACCCAGTCTGTTTAGTTTGTGCCTGGTTGCTGTGAATGCCTGCCAAATCAGTTTGCATTAAACGTCCCAAAACTGTGCGTATGCAAAGATGACGAAGAAGAGATTGGATTTATATCCCGCCCTTCACTACTCAAAGGAGTCTCAGAGCGGTTTATAAACTCCTTTCCCTTCTCCTCCCCACAACAGGCACCCTGTGAGGTAGGCAGGGCTGAGAGAGCTCTGACAGCAACTGCTCTTTTTCAAGAACAGCTGTGCCAGAGCTTGTGACTGACCCAAGGTCACATCAGCAGGTGCAAGTGGAGGAGTGGGGAATCAAACCCTTTTCTCCCAGATTACAGTCTGTGCACTTAACCACTACATCAAACTGATCAGCAGCAACTATCCACACCAAGGACTCCTTAGACCAACACCGAAGGATAGGATTTTATTGAAACACAGTATTTATTGATGACTGGTTTATATGATTTGTGGGTGATCTAATTGTCTAACAATTGCATGCTAAGCAGAGCAGTTATGCAGCAAGGATGGGAGAGGTCCCTATGGAAGATTATAAAATCTCAGGACATGAGGGAGAAGCCCTTGTACTTTTATTCTGAGTTCCTATTCTTACATTCATTCTTGGCTTTAACCATGAAGGAATAAACCTATACACGAGGAGTCCATCTTGACTATGTGTTACAGGACAATGGGATAAGTCCCAAACTCTGAGAACTATGCTGCATACTAGCCTACCCTAATTTAACATTGTTTAGGATTATATAGAGAAAGGATTAGAGGACATGCTTTCACAATTTCTTTATATCCTTGCTCACCCTGATATTTGTAAGATCTTGTGTACTCTTTTTAATTGTTGATTGAACTTTCTTATGTTTTGAATGCATGAAGCCTGATCATGGTGCTCACACTATTCAGTACCACTTTCCAAAGAGCAAAGGAGAGGGGCAGCAGCTGAGCTTGCCATCCCTAAAGTGAGAAAGCATGCCACTAATACCTGGCAAAGAGAAAGCGATTGAAGAAAGGAGCCATCAAGCTCCAAGCACAGAGTACCCAAGCTCTTATGTTAATGAGCCAGGCGAAAACAGAACAGTGAACATAAAAACCTAAGAGGAGCCCTGCTGGATCAGGCCTGTGGTCCATCTAGTCCATCATCCTGTCTCACACAGTGGCCAAACAGTTCATCTTGAGGTCTAACAACAGGGCATAGAGGTCAACGCCTTCCCCTGATGTGGCCTCCTGGCCCTGGTATTCAGAGATCCAATTTCCTGGGGGCCAACCAGAAGGAACAGGAGGGACTCATGAGTCCATTCTGTCACACATCCATTTTGCTTCATTTGAGCTTTAGGAATGGGGTGCAGGTGTTTCATATCCTAAGGCATTTAATAATGCTTAGCATTTTAGCTGGCTCAGTTAATTCTCACTCTTGGCTGCTTTGAATTGATTTTAAATGCTGTCGTCTTATTTTAACAGTTTTTACAACTTAAAACTATGGTTATATTTTTAATCACTTTCTGGTTTCATTATATTATCATATTATTCCCCTTTCCTCAAACTGTTTTGAATAGCTGTTTATGAGGTGGTTCAAAAATGTCCTCAGTAAACAAACTAAACCCTACCAGGGGTGGACAACACAGTGAGAAGGAAACCTGTGCAATATAAAGGTCTTGCTAAACTCAACTTCAATTTACTGTTGCAAGAGTTTTAGAAATATTACAACCACCTGCTGCACTGCTGATTACACATGCCATTCCATGTTCTTAATACTAGAGAAGAACTTTGTATTTTTTGGCATTAAATTAGAGCACTTTAAGAAGTTTAATTTTAAAAGTCTTTACTGGAAGCAAAATAAAACTATCTCAAGCCTGCCCAGAAGCCATATTCTTTAATCTAAAGCTCAGCTCTGTAATCCTTCTTGCATGGGGGGGACGGGGTAATATGCAATTACTAAGGGAAAGTGAGGGAAAGTTTTTTTAATATGGTCAGAGATATCCCTCAGATGACTTATTTTCTATACATTATGCAACTGACAGCTAAATGAGTAAATTGCCTCCTTTCAAGAGTACTGTTGGAAGTAATTCGGTGTGATCTGAATGTTCTGCCTAGTGCTAATGTTGTGGTAGCCAATTCACACATGAAAGTCATCAACTAATGCCACAGTCATCAAGTAAGGATAATAATATGTGAATTAGCCCATTGTTTCTCACTTCCACACATTTTTGTAAAGACTTCTGATAACCAGCACCTATCAAGAAATGTGTGATTTTTATCACCCAGCTGCTGACACGGTATCTGGTTGCCTGGTGAACCTATTACTATACCATGTGTGCAATTACTAATTCAAACCAAGTTAACAAATAAAGGAAGAAGAGATTGGATTTATACCCCACCCTTCACTCGGAGTTTCAGAGTGGTTTACAAACTCTTTTCCCTTCCCCTCCCCACAACAGACATCCTGTGAGGTAGGTGAGGCTGAGAGAGCTCTGACAGAAACTGCTGTTTTCAAGAACACCTCTGACAGAACTATGGCTTGCCCAAGGTCATTCAGCAGCTGGGAGTGGAGGAGTGGGGAATCAAACCCCGTTCTCCTAGATCAGAGTCTGCACACTTAACCACTACATCAAACTGGACTACTTAGTTTGAAACAAGTTTACACACAAAAAAATCAAGAGAAACAGCCACAAGTCTCTAGATCTTCACAGTCTACTGAAACTGTTCCTTTGTTGGACCTTCTCTCAACTTTTAACCAGCTGAAGGGGCACGTGATCTCACTGAAATCAATATAGCCATTGTACTATTTATTTTATTTATTTATTTTATTATTCAATTTATATCCCACCCTCCCCTCAGGCTCAGGGCGGCTAACAATTTGGGCTCAAGGTCATGCTTAAAACAGTTAAAAACAAGATAAAACAATACAATGATACAGTAAAGTGCTGGTGCTCCAAATGTCCATGATTCCAAGATGGGTTCTGGCAAGATAGACCCAGAACAATGATGTAAGTTCCAAACGATGCTGCCATCCACTCTTCGTCCCAGGGCCATCTAGCACCCTGATGGTATCCACACCTTTGTGGTGGTGGTGCGCTGGTAGTATAGTGGTGGCAGCGGCTCCTACTCAAAGGCCTGATGGAAGAGCTCTGTCTTGCAGTCCCTGCAATATCCTACTCCTTTGTTTAGTATATATACTATACTACTATATCCTACTCCTTCGTTTAGTAATGTTTAAAGCCTTCCTCAAACCTAAGGAGCCATATTCCAACTGAAGTAAATCTTCCTCAAGTGGAAAAAGCACTTGAATTGGGAAAAAAAAAGTCTCTTTAGGAGGGAGGAAGGCTTCATGCTTTGCTGAGCAGAGTGGCAGGATACAGGATATTGATTGTAACAATCCAGTAAAAGTTAATTGTGAGTGACTAACAGAGGAAACTTATGCAGTTTGACTCCAGTCTAAGCCAGTTTCAGGTGGCTTGGAATTAGAGTAACTCTGCAGGGGATTTTACTTTGAAACCCATTGAAACCAATAGAAAAGGACATTCCAGTTCCATTGCTCTCAATGGGATTTAGTGACTGCTAACTTTACTGGATTGTGCCCATGAAGTGCAATTCAGAGATATGTAAGTGCACTTAAAGACCCATTGAAATAATTTGATTTGATGTTCAGTTTGGTTTGAGTGATCTGTTGATGGAACCTGATAATTTGGCTCTCAAATCAAGTTATGTCAATGGGATTTGGTGTGCTTAATTTTATTCTGTAGTTCTAATCCCCCCCAACCTCAAAGTTAGGTTAACACATTACTCTTATTCCCACTCCTTCTTCCAAAAGCATATTAATTTAATTAGATCAGAAGAAATTATCATCTTGAAGATCTCTTAATATAAGTAGAAATATGAATTGTTGGTAGTGCTACAGCATGGAAGGCAACAGCAACAACAAAAACTAAGATGTATCTTTCTGCCTTAGAATGATTATTTCTTGCTATTTGTGCCTAGATTTTCAGCAATAGCTTTTCTTCTAGTACATTTGTGCCTATATTTCCAGGTCTGTTCAGCAATAGCTTTTCTTCTAGTACATTTGAAAAAGCAATAAAATAAAATGTCAACATCTGGCTAGGTACAAAGGTGGTCATTAAGTTATTTTCAAATGCCTTGAAAGTATTTAGTGTGACTACAGTATTCATAGTATTCCACCAATATAGCTGTAATAAGCACAGTTCTAATAATTTGCATAACAGAAAATGCTAGACTTATCATTTACCTCTTTTCAATGGCATATAATTTATGTTAATACAATTAATTGTCACAATCTTAAGATTTTAGTAGTGCACAGTAAGCGATATGACATGGTGTATGAGAATTGTGCAATTGTAACTTTACTAATTGCAACTTGACCCAAAATATGCTCTTTGTAGTAAACATTTGTGATAGAAATAAAAATTATGTCCAACATTTGAGAGCAGTCAGACACCTTCAAATCTGACAATGCCACATTGTCTCCTTTCATTTTCCAGGGCAGCAAGGGAAGAAAATAAAATAGATATGTGCCTGACAGAATGTCATCCAATCAGATCAGTTAGCCCATCTCCACACCAAACAGTTTCATTCCAACTGGCATTTCTGTGCACAGAATTTCCACTTTTCTGCCACTCACTTTGCCATCTTTCTGACACTGGTTGAATGTTCCGATTCTACTTAAAACACAAGTCTTACTTGCCTGAACTGTTCTGTTATCTGCAAGTATGTATGCATTAGGCATAAAATGCATGCCTTGTGTACAAAGACTTTGCTTGTACACACTGGCAAACAGACAAAGCCAACATGGTGGGAGGCTAGTTTTTCCTTCACACATAGAGCTGATACGTAAGTAGTAGCAGCCAACTTTGATACCCTGCAGGGGTGAAATATACTGGGTTCAACACGTGTTGGTGATCAGCTCATGCTTTATTGTGATTTCAGCTCAGAACTAAGGACAACTCTAGCAGGGTCAGGGGCCTTCTTATAAGCGTGTAAAATGGCACACCCATCACACACCCACTCCCAACAATAGGCTATTTACAGAGGCCCTCCTGGGTGATGGGTCCATCCCAGGATCCTAGCAGTCCATTGTTCTGTGTCCCCAAACTGGGGCTTATGAGATTAGGCTCAGTACACAACAAGGGGACAAAAGGAGATGTTTTGACTGTGTTGGGTAGCAAGCAGGCAGGGATGTATTTAGGAGAAGGGACAGTAGCAGAGGCCCAGGCTTCCCTGTCCCATGATAGGCATTTCTTCTGGCCCTACAGATGGAATAAAAGGCTGGGTTAGAGAAAAAGGCTGACAGTAAACACACACCCTAAATCAGATATGAGAGAACAGTGTTAAGGAAAGACTAGTACATTTTTTAATTCTCTATGAGAGAAAACCACAGATTCACAAACTGAGATCTCTCAGGGTGCGTTCAGACGGGGTGTTTCAGCCGGCATAAACTGTACTGGTTGGAACCGGTGCAGCTTATGCCGGCTGAAACGCAATCACACTTACCTCCTGTCTGCGGAGCTCATCGCTGTATGTCCGTTCACACAGAGCGGGCGTTGGCGGTTTGTTTGTTTTTTTAACTCAGTTTGCACATGCGCATAGGCAGCCATCCACAGAATGGCGATCTTCACGCATGTGCAAAACACCCCGTCCCGAAAAGCATGCCCTGGAGAGAGGACTTACCTTTAAAGTTGAAAGAGCAAACTGGCCTCCCTGAGGTCCTGGACTCCTCTAAAACATTAAACTAAGGACCTTTTCTTTTAAAAATACAAACAAACACTGGGGCGAAGCTTTGCCCAAGCGCATATTGCCGACCTAAAAAAAAAAAGGCAGGCGAAAATCGGAAGCCTCGGGCTTCCGAACGGAAGTGGCTCTACAACGGTGGAGAGCAATCAGACTATTGTAATCGTAAAGCGATTACAACCGTTGCACTCAGGATACCACCACTTGGGGACCTAGTGGCAGAATACAACGTTTTAAAGCTCTTTGCAATGGTTAGGGACAGAAGGCAGATGTTCGCCATGTGAACGCTGGTAAGTACACCGATTCCAACCGGCACCTATACCATTGCAAATGCCCCGTCTGACCACACCCTCAGTGTGTTCAAGTAAACAGTTACTCTTTTTCTATGATACAAATCTTTCTTCCCCAGTAGCTATCAGTGCCAGATACAAACAATCTCTATCATTTACATGTTTAAAGAGCAGGAAGGTTAATTTTAAATAAATGGAGCATGCTGGCCGGTAGAACTAAACTCTGCTCATCCCCATATCTTGAAGTGCAATCCCAGTCAAAGTGAAAATACTTCAGTTGGCTTAGACTGCAGTAACTCAGCCTAGGATTACATAATTTGTCTAGTATATAACTTTCAGCCTTTTGTTTTCATCCCAGCTGACTTCAGAATTGTAACCCAGCTGGGTGAAAAATGTTGAAAGCATCAGAGTTCAGCAAGGGATGGTGGCAAGGTTTAGCTCACAAATGTGCTCCATTTACGCTTATGTGGACTTCTCCACATCTCACCACCCACTAAACCAGTGATCCTAACAGATCCCTAGCTATCATGACTTCACAGCAACATCTAATTGGTCCAGACCCCCCTATTGCTTAGAGACAAACTAGGTGAAATCCAGCAGAGGAGTAAACAGTATTCTGCCATTTTTAAAAAACAAAAAGGAGCAAAGAAGTGGAGGAGCAAAGGGGGAATTGTTTAATGCTTTCCTTGCACAGTCAAAATGTTTTCCTCCCACTGTACATATTGCTTTTCCATTCATGGAAGAAAAGCTTATAGGAAATACAATTTTGAGCAGACAAGTGTTACAGTTATGGGGGAAAGAAACTGCTGATCTGAAGAAGTACTTTGCTGTGGAATATCAGGACAGTAATTCATAGGGTCACTGTAAATTACTTGATGGCACTTAACACATGTTGGACATGTCTGCATATCACACAAAAGCAGAACACATATTGACGAAGGATTCACAAAAGTAGTAAAGCATGGGAGCACATAATCACATTATCATTCCAGTATTGTGTGGTTTGTCAATTTAATCTTGTCTAGGGGTGTACACTGAGGAAAATTTTTGTTATAACCCCCTTAAGTTTCAAGCAGCTTGAACAAAGAGATTTGATATTACAGACCACCCCCCAAAGTAGGCGATTCTCTGTGCAGTTGCATTTCTCTCTACTGAAATCTAAAATGACACTCAAATGGCAGCCTAGCAGGAGATCTCCAGCTGGCCACAACATTTTTTTTAAAAAAACCTGTCTGCATTCATCTCATTTCCCTACCCTTATAGTAACAGACTGGCAATTTAAAAAATACCTTTCCACTGAAAACTCTGCATTTGCCATCCATTCTTGTTGTGGTCTTTTTTCTTTCTTTCACAAAGTGAAAATGGCTTCCTTCACAGAACCCCCACCCTCCATCTCCTTCTGTCAGCATGCCATTATTCCCTATGGTGGAATTGGAGGAGCTAGAGGGACTGTTTTTTTTAACCAAAATACACCAAAATTTCAGCAGAGTGAATTATGCCTGTCTACTAAAACTCCTAAGTTTCAAGCAAACTGGAACAAGTGGTCAAATTCTACCTGCCCCATAACAAGGTGCCCCCAGTTCTCTGTTTTCCCAGCCATAGTACTTCCAAAGAACAAAGAACTTCCACCCCCACAAAGGAGAAAGAAAAAGAGAACTGTGGCTCTATGCAGCTTGTCTTCAAAGTTGATTAGCTGGAAGAACTCCGTGCTCCTCCTTTGAAAGGATCCAATTGGAAGGGAGAAATGTCATTTGCTGTGATATGAATAGCATCACTGAAAAACACGAGCCCATACAGTAACCAGCTTGCAGCACCTGAAGATAAAAAACAACACAGATTGTTCTTGGATGGTTTTTGTTTGTTTGTTCGAAAGCAAGAAATTTGAAGTAGATAAATCGGTGGGAAGGTAACACCTTGGTGTTTAGTCATGCCGGCCACATGACCACGGAAACATCTTCGGATAGCTCTGGCTCTTCAGCTTTGAAACAGAGATGAGCACCGCAACCCTAGAGTCGGACTCGACTGGCTTTCGAGCAAGGGAACCTTTACCTTTAATACCTGAGAATCCTGAATTTGAGTTCCAGAAAATCACAGAAATGACACAAACCAGTGATTCCCATTAGTAACTTCAGCTCAGGAATTTAATAATGTACACCCCAATCTTGACTATGATTTGCCAAATTTTCTTAAGACATTCAGAAAACTATAGAGCACTTCCAGTCTTCAAATCAGCTGCAGGAGTTAGTCTCATTGCACATAAGACTGATAAGAAATTTTAAAACCAGCTTTCTCTTCATTATGTTTCAGATACTGAAGAATGCTCTTTGGAGCACTGTGGCAGAGAGACAGAACATCTCCTTTGTACACAGAAGGTTCCAATTTCAATCCCTGGTATCTCAAACAAAAAGGATAAAGAAGTAGGTAGTTGTTGTTGTTCAGTCGCACAGTCGAGTCCGACTCCTTGCGACCCCATGGACCAGCTCCCGCCAGGCCTTCCTGTCTTCCGCCGTCATAGGTAGTAGGGGTGTGCAAAAAATTTTTTGGCCAATTCGGAATCAAACTTGGTTAGTATCTTGGGGAGAGGCTCCAGCAGCTACCCTGTGAGTTTGGAGCCTCTCCCTCAAACCCCCTCCCCTCCAGCCCCCAGAATATATCCTATGTTTTCACCATTGACTTCAATGGCCCATAGGATATAATGGGGCCAATTCAGATCAGAGAATCTGAATCGGCCTGCAGCAGCCCGAAAGGGGTCCAAATGGGTCATTTTCGGGAGTGCATTCGGGGGTGCATTCGGCCTGCAGCAGCCCGAAAGGGATCCAAATGGGCCATTTTCGGGGGTGCATCCCTAGTAGGTAGTGTGAAAGAAGTGGTTGTCACATGGTTGTGATGATAAAGGAGGGCTTCTGTGAACAGCATGTGGCTTTTAAAGAACAATTGCAAAAATAATAATTGCAAAAAATGGCTGCCCCATCAGAAAAAAATTGCCCTAGAAGCCATGAAATCCTGGCTAAGGTCCTGATCTGAACCCCCACAGTTCCAGCTATTTCAACTAGATAGGTCCATGAGAACCTCATGAGGTTCTGGTGATTCCTAGAGCTACCTATGTCATTTCTGTTTTTCCCCCCTAGAAGTGAAGTGATGCTGCAGGCAGCATAACCACTCCCTCACCCCCCACCTCTGAGACCCCAGAGATCCAGTGCCAGTTAGTGTACACAATAGTGACTGTGACAGACAGGGCCCTCTTATCCTGTACCAGCCAATTCCCTTTTTACCCTGTTGGTGGATGAGAGAAGCCAGAACACCCCAATCAGGGCCTTGGAATCCTCAGAGAGGGATAGCAGGGTAGCTGGAGGAATAAAAGGAGTGTGTTAACTTCATTTCTTTCACATATGGTCAGGGAGTCCTACAGAGAGATCAGGATTAGCCCTGTCTCACAGTCACTTTAGGTAGAAGCAGACTGGGTTTGTATGTTGGTCTGGAAGGTCACACACTGATTTTTTAGTATGGAAGCTTAGTCTTTCAAAACAGTGGGCAGCTAGGGAGTAGATCTCAGTCTATATATAAAAAGCTCAAGTAATCTTTAAATAGGTTTAGAAAACCTGAGGGAAACTTGTCCTCTCTACTCCTATAAGGTGAACTGGCAGTTTCTGGCTGGTTCTTTCTCATTCTCTGTTACAAATTATTTGGTAACAAAACTGTAGGTCAAGTCTCTCACACAGCTACATTTGTATGAAGATCACCCAAACCTTTTCTTTCCCCTACATGGAAACAAATGAAGGCCCTAGTCACACAGCAAAGTTGCCGCGGGAGAGGCACGGGAGTCCCGCAGATTTTCCGGGCGCAATCACACCCAAACATCTGGGAAGCACAGTGCTCCCGTGGTGAACCCGTGGCTCCCCGCCGAAGGTGCGGAGTTAAAAACTAGTACCTACGAGGTACTAGTTTCTGGAAACCATGGGGCAAGGACGCGTTTCCGGTGGACTGTCGTGGCATCCGGCGGCTGCCGATGTTCCGTCATGACCAAGGGGATTTTCCCCCCAAGTCTCCGCAGGTTGCAGGAAAGCGCCCAACGGCGCATGCGCACAAACAGGAAGCGGCGTTTGCCACAGGAGCAGCGCAGCGCAAGTGCCGGTTTGAAAACACCGTGCTGCTTCTTTGCCGCGCTGCAGACTAGCCGTCTGATCTGCACCTGATGCCTACCCACGGGACCTTGAAAGGATTTCTGATCAGGCTGCTGCGCATTATTTTCCTCTGGGGCAATTAGCCATGCCCCCCCCCCGCATTTTCCGGCCCGTGTGACTGGGGCCCAAGATATGTTTTGTTTACCTCTAATCTCCTTCTTGGTAAATGAGTGACAATGTTATAAAGGCAAGGCAGGGAATAAGGCAAGAGCCCTTATGTACAGCCCGCCGAAGGCAGGTGTGAGTGTGTCTTGGAACAAATTCCGTATTTACTTAACATTCTGTGATTTTGCACTCTCAGGTCAGAGTTTAAGAAATGCTCTTGCCATTCTGCTGTTTTAGTAGACCAGTGGTGATGGGTCAAAGTGGTATAGATGTCTGTCCTCTCATATTCAATAGGATAACACTATCAAATAGAGGACAGTGGCAGTTTATTAAGTGGGGGTTTTACTGCCAGAATAGAATCATAGAGTTGGAAGGAACCTCCAGGGTCATTTAGTCCAACTCCCTGTACAATGCAGGAAAATCACAAATACTTTGCCCACACACACTCCCAGTGACCCCTGTTCTGTGCCCAGAAGATTACAAAAACCCTCCAGGATCCCTGACCAAACTGGCCTGGAGAAAAATTGCTACCTGACCCCAAAGCGGCGATTGGCATTACCCTGGGTGTGTAAGAAAGGGCCACAAGCACTGATGCAACACTTCCTGCCTTCCCTCTCCTGATCAGCCTAAAAAAACTGAAGAAAGAAAACTGAAAACAGACAGAAAACTGAAAACAGAATCAGCATTGCTGTCAGACTTTAAGGTCCTTTCACACATCTACAAAGAAATAATTATATCCATTAGAATCCATAGCTAAGGATCTGTCACAGATGTTGACAGACCAATGGTTTAACTGGATGTAAGGGAATTTCAGGTATTTGGTGGCTGGATCCAACAAAAACAATCAAGACATTGGTGATATTAACTGGGATCCAAAACAAAAAAGAGCAGGCACAGCTCAGTGGCAGGACACAATTATTTACTGTACTTACAGTTTGCCTTCTCTCTGAGATTCAAAGCAGATTATATGTAGAGTGCATCAAAAAGTCTAAGTTCAGTTCCTGATATTTCTAATTAAAGGATCTCAGCTAGTAAATGCTGGGGGATGATGTCTATGTGTGAATTCTGTAGAACTGATGCCTGCCAGACTAGACAGTTCTGAGGACAGACCAATGGTCTGGCTCCAAGTAAGACAGTTTCATATGTTCATATATCTGCTTAGGGCATTCGTCCAGTTTAGTAAATTAGTTAATGGAATACAATCTTTGGATCATCCAACTAATAAGCCAATATTTAAATCTGTTTCTTTTTTACTAATTTCTTCTGCATGCTGTCAAATGTTCTACGGTGAATCCTAAGCTCTGCTTGGGTTACTAATAAGCAGGGGGCTATAAATGCAGTACATTTTGATGCAAACCTGGTAAGGCAGACCAAGCATTTCCCTCTTCAGCAGATAGAACTCCCCTCGCCCTTTCCTACGAACATCATGCAATAAGATTTAACCGACACAACTTCTACAAATTATGAGGAATGGGAGTGCTTGTTAACATCTTGGGATCGTTCTGCAGGAAAGATGTTTCTGCTGCATATCAAAATAATTATTATTCTTGTCTATACACAAAGTTCTGAGGAAAGTGGTAAAGAGCTGTCTCTGGGGGTTTTCTTTACACAAGGCCAGCAACAGAAATAATGTTGTTTCTTGCTAATAGCTGAGTTTTTTTCTCTTTGGCAACAAGTTGTGCTATATTCTTCGAGAGATTCCGTTGACAGAAAACTGAGCAACTTTGTAGCCTTCAGCAAATACATGGTTGCGTTAATGATGGAAGCAAAACTGCTCCTTGCTGTCTGGAAACTGCAGAGAGTTCAAGTCTTCATGCTTGTCAGTATTGGCTGGCTCTACTACTTAGCAGATCCAGCCAAGCAAGTTTAAGTAAAGACAATTATCATTTTGATCACCACGAAGGTCTATATCCATTACTATGACATGACAAAAGAACTTATATGAAGATAGCTTGGTGAAGATAGCTGTTTATTATATATGTTAAAAGGAATGGACGATGCAATGTTACTTACTGCTAGCACAGACTTTGGAGTCTCAGGAGAACAGAAGAGAGTTAACATAGGGGTAGATAGGGTACTTTCTGACCATTCCTTTGCCCACTCCTACTGCTTTTCCTTTGTTATTTAAAATGTTATTTAGAATGCATTTAGATGTGCCAGACTGTAGAAGTCCACTATGCAGAGGCTTTCAATCTAAGCAAAGAAAATGAATATATTTAGACCACCACTGAAACCCTGTTGCATATCCATTTATGTATAAATCTCCTATGATACAACCAAGAATATGGTATTCACTGGAGGCGGGGGTTCTAGCTAGGGGTGAACTGGGTAGTTAGACTTCTCATGATTCAATATTATTGAGTGTGTGGACATGAGAGAGTTTGTTTCAGGGAGGACAATTACATTTATTCAAGTATAGGAGAGCAATATGTGTTCTCTCCCACTTCCCCAACAAGTTGTTTCTCTGCCCACAATGTTTGATGTAGCAAAAACACAACATACAACATTATTTGCAGACCATAGATTAGCTAGACATTATATTGGATTTGCATAAAGCCAATTTTTCATATAAGCTCCCTTTTCCTATCATATACATTTTTCATCTAAGCTCCTATCCTATCAACTGTCAAATGATAAAATAGGTGAAGGCAAACCTCTTTGCTGCACTTTCAAAATTTCTTCCCTTTTATTCCTTCAAGGTCGAGGCCATCAGGTCAGTCCAGAAGGCAATTAACACAACGTATCTTAGGTTTAAAATGATTAAACCCCATGCAAAAAAAACACAAAAAACCTTTGACAAAACCAGTCCACTGGTTTAATCAGAGCACACAAATGTACAAAAACCCCAGACAGAAAAATCAGGCAGATGAATAAGCAGGATGGGACCATTTACAACAAACATGCAGCTTGCTGGCAAGACTGGAGAAGACTTGGCCTAGCATGTTGAAGGGTGCAGTAGTGCAGAAGAACCTGACAACCTGCTGGATGATTTCTCTGTTTACTAACCCCCAGAAGCTGACAGTATTATATAAGGGCCACTAAACAGAAGAACGCTCCTGCACAGCAGCATTGCTTGCAGTGATGTAGGCAATGAGCTAGAATACCCTTGGCATTTGACACCATAGTATAGAACGTGGACAAAAAAGTAAGCTAGTTGGTTCCATTTTGATACCATTGTCCTTTTCATCAGAAAGAAACAAAGGAAATTACTGGAATGGGGGTGAGTTGGAATCAGGTATCCAGTTGCCCTTTGATCAGACAGTAGGCTTTTACACAGCTAACTACCAGCAGTTCAGGTGCAGTGCCTGCATTTCAGCATTACATCCTAAATTAAATTAATGGTTGCTTTCTCTGTCCATATCGGCAACGTTTGCATCAAGCATACAAGGAATATCTAAGTTTAGATTATGGTTGCCAACTCTGGGTTGAGAAATTCCTGGAGAATTTAGGGGAGGAGCCTCAGGAAGGTGGGAAAATGTGAGAAAAAGCATATTTTGAAGAACAGGCTGGGGTAAGCTTCTCCTGGCATAGTTACCTACAATTGAAAAACCTAATGGAATGTTTGGATACCAAGGGGACTTTTAATAGACCCCTTTCTGTATTGGAAAACATCTTGTTGATTTACTCTGACTCTTCCAAGGGACTAATGGCGAATTTATACAAACTACTTCAAGAGGCAGAAACGCAATCACTGCAAAGACATCGACTTCGCTGGCAGGAGGACTTAATGACAAATATACCGGATCAAGTGTGGACTGAAATCTGGAACTCGCCAACCCATCATTCTAGAAACTTTACCATCCGTCTACAATTTTTTAAGCTGGTCACTAGGTGGTATTATACACCAGAAAAGCTAAACAAGATGAATCCGACAGTGAGCCCACGCTCCTGGAAGGAGTGTGGAAACATAGGGTCATATTTGCACTGCTGGTGGGAGTGCCCAATCAGAAATGCCTTCTGGGTGGAGGTTATCGGGAAAATAAATGAGATCACTTCACAATCGCTACCTATCTGCCTTGAACTTGCACTTCTTGATTTGCTTGACCTGACTTCTGCTACCAAGGCCCTGACTTCTGCTACCAAGGCTCAATCACCATTTTTGTTCATGAAGAGGGCTGAAATTAATCTCACTTTGGGTTGATTTTGACGGATGCGAAGGTTACTCTGTGGAATGTGTTGGGGTATCTTGTTTACTCCTTGTCTATTCTTGGATTTTACAGTTCTGTTTTCACTTCATATTCTGTTGTTTGACTGTAATGCATTTTTTTTCTTTGCTGTTCTGTTGCGTTTCTTTCAATAAATTTGTTGTTTCTTTTTAAAGGAAGGTGGGTTTTCAGGAGGTGAGGGACTTTAGTGAGTTATAAATGCCACAGAGTTCACTCTCCAAGGCAGCCATTTTTTTGTAGGGGAACTGATATCCATTGTCAGGCGATCAGTGGTAATTTTGGGAGGTCTCCAGGCCCTAACTGGAGACTGGCAACCCTTTTTTAGAGGACTAATAGCAGATAACCTAGTTTAGCCTGCTTGACCGTTCATATAGTAACTTCAGCAGTCATCCAGGCTGGCAGAGGTCTCTAACAGGCTACAGCAGAACGTCCAAATCTAAGAAAGAAGATCCACACATGGAATTACTTGTTGAGTCATGAACTGGTAATAACTTGATTGAACATCCAAATGCACAGCCAGTTATGAACATTTATTTGCACCAAATTGCTTTTAATAGAATGTGTTCATTCCCACCAACTTTTTGGATTTGCATCTGAACATGTGTCCCATTGAAAGCAACACACAGTAGATACACCACATAGTAGATACACCCTATTTGGATGTGCATTTAGATGTGCATCTTATTTACACCTGCATTCCTCATCCTGCAAATGATAACACAGAAAGCTGTTTCAGTGCAATCCAAAAATCACCCTTAGCTGGGTAATTTTTACTAAGAAAGTGGAGTGGACTGATGATAGAAAATTAGAATTAGAAAGTTAGAGTATATAAAGTTATATTCCAAATAACACTTTATAACAAAATACACTTCTCCACTCAAAAGATCTGACTGAAGGTACTTCTTTGGTGGGAACATCATGGGACTGTTGATTCTAGAGACTACATTTCTCAACAGCCTCTGTAGCAGGAAAAAAAAAAACAGTGGTCCTTCCTGTGGGAAAAGAAAGGAGAAGTGAGGATGGAATAAAAGAGAGGAAGAACAGGAACGAAGACAAGAGAGCAGCCTGTGGGGGCTAGAAACTTTGAGTGCTGAAGTGGAAAATTACTTTCAACAGATTGACAACAATAGTAACTCTCGGATTTTGTCACAGACACTGACAATGCTGGGCAAACCCCGCATCAGAAAGGCCTGACATATAGTAGAACCTGCATAGTTTTGCTGCATCAGAACTGACAACCTCAGATTGTTGGTTAAAAAAAAATTATTTACAGGAATAAACTGAAAACTTTCCTGTTCTAGCTATTTTGTTCAATCACCTATTCTTTGTTATCCATATGTAAACACATTAGAGCTAGTCAAATCTGGGGGGGGGTCTCCAACATGGCACAAGTAGGTGCTATGGTGCCCACCAACTTCTTTCCTGGTACATGACAAGTGGTTTTTAGAAAGCGGACAGAGTCATGTGGGGCTTTTGCCCACAGGGTTTCTTTCCAATTGGCCATTGGAGATCTGATTGGCTGTTCAGATTTTTGAGAAGTGGCTTCAGCAGCAGCTGCCACCACAGTACAAGGATCTTCCCTAAGTAATGGAAGGTAAGCTGTGTATCCTCATTTTAAAAGGCCTCATGTTAAACAGAGATTCTGAGTTACTATTAGACCTCACTTCCTGACATTCTTTGGTTGGCTCTGTCTCTTCTGGCTCCCATTCTATGGTTGGCTCCACCTTAAGCAGCACCCATTACCCTGTGTCAGAATTCAAAAGGTGCCCACAGGCTCACAAAGTTTGGGGATCCTTGATCTAGTTGCATACTAGGCTCTTCAGAAAAGTGTGGAGCTGTTTCTACTTAAAAATTGCCAATAGAATAATTCACTTATTCAAGGAGGGAACTTATTATCAGCAGAGTAAAAGAGGCAATTTAAGACAATTTGGAAGGAGTGAAGTTACGAGCCATCTGCAGCGGTCGTCATCTTGCCTCCCACCAATAGAATAATTAAAACATTGACAATGTCATAGAATCAGTATCCAGCATAAATGGAAGCAGTCTGAAAGTTATTAACAACACAGTCCTAAGCATTTATACCCTCCTAAGTCGATTGAAGTCAATGGGTTTAGCAGAGCAGAAACTCGGCATAGAATTCCACTGTAAATCACAGCTGAACCAACAGCAGAAATACCAAGTTTAAAAGGAAAAACTCTAAAGTGCAACAATAAAAGGACCCGTATTTATTATGCCCACATTTAATATAGTCGCATTCAGCTCTACTGATTTAATATTTGCATCACAGGAAAAATGGATGCATTCTTCTGCTGGTGAAAAGGCATAGTTCAGAACACATACAGTTCTTAATTCCTTAATATACAATAACACTGGCAACATTTGTGGTTCTTTTTCTACACTGTTCATTGGCCAGCATTTTCTTCTAATGAAAAATAAGCAGATTCCAGTTAAAACTGTTACCAGATTTAGAAATGTGTTTCTAGCTTGATGCCATCTAGTGTTTAGGCTGTAGACCAGTTTTTTTAAATGGTCAAGCTGTGGAATTCTTAACATAAACTGTCTCTCTCTGGCCTGAAGAAATTCATTGGCAACAGCTGCTGAATAATTCACAGATCTCACTTTAATTTTGAAATGTTGAGCTATGTGCTCTACTTCATCACAGGCATCTATCTGACTGAAAACAGCAGTCCTGAAAGCCCTCCAACAATAAACTTCATGCCAGTGAGTCTCAAAATGATCAGTTAGAGAATCACCTTTCTTGGCCTTCTTAATCCTGTCTCTGGGTTTAAATTTAGCTTCATCTCCAAACCTCTTAAACTGGCCCGGAGGGGGGGGGGAGCAAATGCCTTTAATCTCCTTTAGAAGGGTTTACAGGTGCATAGCAGCTGATATTTTTATATTTGTTCCACTGTGACTGTCACTCGGTGGTTTCCATGAAAACATTGGCGTGCTTTTGTTTCAATCTGTCAGTCTTTGCTAATACCAACAGTACACAATAGGGATTTATTAAATAGAAACCAATATAGGTCCCAATCCAACAAAGGACTATGCCATTCCCTCCTTCCAAAAAAAACTAATCTTGAAAATATTTTCTAATTAATCAGCCTAGGATCGTCTGTGCAACTCCATTCATCCCGATTCTCAGCAAACAGCTTCCCCCTCCCCGTATAGCAGGGTGCTTCTTCATTTGGGTTAAAGGAGCCTTAATTTCATTAGGATGTTCTGTGAACACAGCTCCTGAAGGACACCAAATATTTTCCTTTCCTCAGGCCCCTGCCACATGGAGGGGGAAAGCACCGGCAAAGTGCGGCTTTTTAAAGCCGCACCAAAAGAGACACGCGGCGGCGGGATCACATAGATCCCCTGAGCCGCTGTGCACTTCCTCCCCGGCACGATCGGATGCTGGGGGGAAGCCACTGAAAGGGGAGAGAGGCAGCTGAACTGCGCATGTGTGTGCATGCACAGTTCGGCCAGGAGCCTGGATTGCTCCGGATGACGGGCACGGCGGCGATCCCACGGCCGCGCTTGATGCGGCGTTCCCGGTAAGTCCTCCTCTGGGGGTGGTTCTTTTTTACTGCGGGTTTTCGGCCTGAAGGGCCGGATCAGGGACGGGTGCGTGCCACTTCCCAGATGTTGCAGTGAGATCATGCACATTTGCTTCGCCCCTGATCCGTCCCTCTCCCAGGCCAAAACCTTCCATGTGACCGGGGCCTCAGTTGCCCATTTTTCCTCTTGCAAAAAGCCCTACCAAGCATATAATATGCTGAAGCAGGATAATTACTCAAATGCCTTGAGCTGGAACAGTACATCATTCTTGTTGCAAATTCACCTTATTTATCACCTTCTGTTTTGTATCAGCATATACCCCAATGCAATTTCACATGCACGCAGACCTGCAGCATGACCAGTTTGCAGGAGGGAATATGGCTTCGCCTCAGCAGTAGGTAGAAATGAATCATGAGATCCATAGTAGGTCTTCTTCTCCAGACCCTGAGAGAAAAAAACAGGTGCTTGAAGGCTAGCTCACCTGCAATAAAAGAAACCCACTACCGGAGAACTAAAAATAGAGGTAAATTACTTATCCTGTCATACTTTCAGCAAGAGCCACATCCTCAGTGAGGATAATCCAGAATAGTTGCTGTGAAAACAGGGTACTGTTGGTCATTGCTGACATATGAGAACCTAATCTAGGTGCTAATTGTCTACCTTGCCTCAGCAATGTGGGAGCTACTGAAGTGTGCCTCTGGCCCAGTGTTCTGATAATACAAGATCTCCAGATCCATAGGAACAGCCATGCATCATTTCTTCTCTCATTAGTGTGATCCCACCTCCTAGAAGAAATAGACAGATTTAAAAGGGGATAAGATAGATTCATGGAGGATAGGTCTATCAGTGGCTGCTAGCCATGGTGACTGAGGGGAACCTCCACATTCAGAAGCAGTCAGCTTCTGAATCCCAGTGCCAGGAGGCAACATCAGGGGAAGGTCCTACTTCCTCTATGCCCTGTTGTTGGCCATCCAGAGAAACTGGTTAGCCACTGTGTGAGAAAGGATGCTGGACTAGATGGACCACTGGTGTGATCCAGCAGGGCTCTTCTTATGTTCTTATAAGGTATGGGAACAGCCCAGCAGTTCTTACACTACCAAATTAAGGTGGGAAGGTGCTACTACAGCCACTACCACAATGCTAATTTAAGATTGTGGACTTCTTTTCAGACATCTGTAATCTTCAACCAATCCATCAACATCTTGTATTGCCAAAAGTTGTCACAACAGCTATAACCAATGATCCATAAAAGGTTTCATATGCTATAATATGCAAACACGTACATAATGAAATCTCACCGCCCGGTACCCTGCTACAGTGACACTGGCAAACTTGTATATCACGTAGTTTGTAAGGCAGTAGAAGTTTTGCTTTCATCAGGGCAATGACCTTTGTTGTTCATGGATTTCCATATATCAAGCCAGAAACACAGCTGGGAAGAGAATCTGAAACATGCCCTTTGCTCTCTTCTGTGGGTTTTGCTACATTGGATTCTTTGCCACTTTCTGCTTGAACAAGTTCATTGGTCTGTTCTGCTGAAGAATACATCTTTCTTTTTTCAGGCTATGTTTACTGTCAGCTGTGGGATTTCCAAGCTGACTGAACTGACTGAAGGCAAACTAGATATGATGGGAAATGACAGACTCGTTTTCAAAGCAGGTTGTCACCAACTATTTTTTTTATTTACAAAATGTATATCCCATCTTACTGCCCAGTCAGGACCACCAGGGCAGCTATTCCTGTTAAGTAATGTTGCTTCCTCAATTGCTTCTCCCCAGTAGTCCCCCACCCCAAGTTGGGCTAGGTGACTGAAAGTAAATGCATAGGAGAAAAATAGCTATGGAGAAGTGCAGGTAGAAGAAAGGCTCAGTCTCATATCCTGTTCCATCGATGCTGCACCTTAGATTTTCCCATCCCGTTCTCTGTTTATGGAGATTTGGCACCACCTCCATTCTGACACCTTGATTGTGCTACCAAAACATTTACTTTCCCCCTTGAAATTAGCGAATTAGTTAATATTTTATAGAGTTTATAGAGCTGGTAGCACTGGGCAGGTGAAGAGCTACTAAACAGCAGACTTCCTTTTGCTCCATCTAGACATAAGCAGAATGTGTCAGCAAGTCTCCAGCTCTACCTCTAAGGTATCCTATAACTAGTATAAACATTTGTACAGATTTCCTTTTCTCTTAAAACTGGCTGAACCCCGTGCTTGAATTACTTCAAATTTGTTTGAGTCCAATGGCACCATTAAGACCAACAAAGTTTTAGTCTAGGTGTAAGCTTTCATATGCACCCACACTTCATCAGATACATTGAAATGGAAGTTATCAGTCCCTACATGTAGGTAGAGGGTGAACAACACTACCTGAAGGAGCAGCTTACAATTGCCTTCCCTGTGAGGTAGTGGGGCTGAGAGAGCAGTGACTGACTCAAGGTCGCTCAGCTGGTTTCATGGGAAGGAGTGGGGAACCAAACTTCGTTCTCCAGATTAGAGTCTGCCACTCTTAACCCCTGCACCAAGCTGGTATAGCTTTTCATGGACCTTCCAACATCTGGACTAGCTTGAACTTCAGACTCATTGAATCTATGCTGTTTAGAGCTTTAAAGGTAAGTACTAGTCCATTGAAAGTTACAGTTGCATTACGGTTAGTGAAATACGTGTCCTGCAGCTCTTTCTGGTTAACAAGACAGTGCCGTATAAACTGTAGTTTACAAACTGTCTTGAAGTGTTGCCCTGATCTTGATAGCCCAGGCAAGCCCGATCTTTTCAGGTCTTGGAAGCTAAGCAAGGCCAACCCTCGCAAGTATTTGGATGGGAGACCTCCAAGGAATACCAGGGCCAGGACACACAGGCAGGCAATAACAAGCCACCTCTCTGAACCATCCAAGCCCCACTAGGGGTCACCAGAAGTCAACCATGACTTCCAGGCACACACACACAAAACACCAAACCAAAAAACCCCCCAAGCTGTCTTGTAGTGCATCCCCACATAGAAAGCATTGTGGTTATACCTGTATGAGGATACCAGGGAATACCATGCCACAAAAAAGAGGGCAATACTCCACCAAAAATGATAGAGTAAACCAAAATTAATTACTTGGAGTGTATTATATATTCTTTATATAAAATAAGCCTTCAAATATTTCTGTATCCAGGGATCTTGCAAGATAAATACATTCCCTCAATCCAAAACTAGTTAATTTCCTTATCTTGCTGGGTTTTGTGATTTGTTATGTCTTTTATGGTGTGAGTTAGATACGATTTTGCTAATTATGATCATAAACCACTGATCAAGGCTTTGTGCTGAAATGTGTTTTGGCATTTTGTATTATTTTATTTGGCATTCTGTCTTATTTTATTGTATGTGCACATTTGCTTCCTGTTTGTGATTTGTTTATATATTAAATTACTGGTGTTATGTTTTGTGCACATAATTTAATTTGTTCATTTACATATTGCATCACACTACTTCTTTCTGGAGTTTTTTGTGCTCTCAACCTTTTAGTTTACCCTACCAGAGAAATGGTTTCATAGTCTTTCATTGCGGAAGCTCTGCCTCAGAGTCTTGTAGAATTTCAGAACATAAGAATAGCCCTACAGGATCATACCATTGAACAACATAAATGCATGTTTGTAGGTACTACACAGGCACCACACATTAATACATACTGGTTTTAAATTTTGATTCAATGCTGTATTGGATATTTTGTTCATAAACTGTTTAAGAGATATTTTAATGTGGAAAAATGGCATATGAATAACATAAATCGGCACTGGACAGGAATGAAATACTCAGCCTCTGTTTTTCATTCCATCCTTCAGCAGCACAAGACTTTGTAGAAGAAAGTCTACAAGGTCCTCAGAGATCCTCAAGATTCTAAATATCCCAGGTGTGGGCATGTACATCTTGATCACTTAAGCTTATGACATTTGATTACTGGCCTGGAGTCTAATTTCTATTTAGATGCTAATTGCTAAATATTTATCCTTAAGACTATTTGCTTATGCAAGAGCTATTTTTGTGTAAACCATAGCGCAGTTAAATCCGTCGTGGTGGTGGTGGTGGTGGTAGTGGTGGTGGTAGTAGTAGTAGTAGTAGTAGTAGTAGAAGAAGAAGAAGAAGAAGAAGAAGAAGAAGAAGAAGAAAAGATTGGATTTATACACCATTGATTTTAAATGTTTATACTGTGCTTTTAAACTTCATTGTATTGTTGAAAGATGATGTAACCCACCCTGAGCCCACTTTCGGGATGGGCGGGATACAAATACGAAAAATAAATAAAAATAAAATCCTTCACTACCCAAAGGAATCTCAGAGTGGCTTACAATCTTCTTCCCCTTCCCCTCCCCACAACAGACACCCTGTGAGGTAGGTGGGGCTGAGAGAGCTCTGAGAGAACTGCTGGTGAGAGAACAGCTCTGAGAGAACTGTGACTGACCCAAGGTCATGTCAGCAGCTGCATGTGGAGGAGTGGGGAATCAAACCTAGTTCTCCCAGATTAGAGTCTGCACTTCTAACCACTACACCAAACTGGCTCTCTGTCAAACAGGAGAGATTCATAGGTATTTTGAATGAGCTTCTAGGGAGTGTCCTATGAAGTTCTGTAACCTCAGGCACTTTTTAGCACTCTTTTCCCTTGTTCTGATTTATTGTTTTTGTTCTGGTCACTCCACTCATTCCAAAAAACTGCATGACCACCAAGATCACAGTAGGCAAGATGTCTTTAGTGCCAAGCATCATGTTTACAATACAGATGTGATTGGATCACCTGATTTTTTAACCCTACAAATGTTAATCACATAGGTTCTCACAGAATTTATACATCTATAAAAACTTCTTGCCAAACACTTGATTTGCTGTCTTTCTTTTTGCATTCTTAACTGCCCCTGTCATGTCACTGGAGTTTAAAGATTTCTTTTGACAGTGAAACTTCACATTCCTCCTCCTCCTGAATCCTAGCTAATTAACAGGTTAGTCTAGCACTGGCCAACAGGATATCATAGCTTGTATATCTTAGCTCTCTGAGACAGTCTGCAGTTTACAAAGGATCCATTTCCCAACATGATACCTGCCTTTCCCAGCTTCTGTGGGGGGAGGGAAAACTGTCATGTAGTGTCCCTGGCATTAGGGAAGCATGGTATGCCACAATGAGGTTGTTGTTGTTGTTGTTCAGTCGCACAGTCGAGTCCGACTCTTCGCGACCCCATGGATCCCTCCCCCACAATGAGGTAACTGCAGTCAATTCAAATGTCCAGGGAAAGCTCACGTAAGCTCTCCACCTGCTGCAAAATTTTGTTGGAGAGATAAATTTCAAATAAATGCCTCCTCTGCAGTTGTAAAATCTGACATGGTACCATAACTTGGGACTGTACCATTTCTACTGCAAAAATCCTGATGGTTTTCTGTGGTCAGCTGCTAAACCTAGTGATGGCCACTGCTATGATCTGCCTGCCATTGCTGCCTGGTGTTCAAGAGAAAAGAGCTGGGAGGTAAGTGGCTCTTCAGTCAATGCTGTGCAAGTGCATAGTTTCTGTCTGGATAGCCTTTAGTGAGGGTACAGGCTGCTAACATCAGTGACAGCTGCTATGTTGTCCACAACCGCACCCCTGACTCCACAGCTGCCTCCCATCATCGTATGGTGATTAGAGTCCGGGATTAGGATCTAGGAGCCCCAAGCTGAAATCCCCACTCAGCCATGGAAGCTTGCTGGATGACCTTCGGCCAGTCACACATTCTCTCCCTAACCCACCTCACAGGGAAGTTGTTGTGAGGCTAAAATGGGGAGATGGGAGCACACAGTTGTAAGCTGCTTTAGTTCCCCATTGGAGAGAGAAGTGGGGTACAGATATCTAAAACAAGTAAATAAATTAGCAGAAAGAGCAGGAATTACCCTTGTTCCTCAGTTACCCCAGACAGGTTTCAATTGGTTAACAGCCAATACTAGCTGCTGTGGGGGTCCATGTAATACTACAAATATTCATATTTTAAATGGTAAGTAGAAATTAAACTCCAAACAATAAAATATGGACTTCATGGCTCATATATAACAAGGGTTGGATGCAAAGGTTCCATTCCTCTGTCAGGGGAGGCTCCAACATTGTGTTTATGCAAAGTGCTGTCAAGTCACATGACTTACGTGACCTCATGGGGTTATCAAGGCAAGAGACTAACAGAGGCCTCGTTCACATGACGAATTTGCCGCGGGAAAGCCACGGGTGGTGGGCGGATTATCCGTGCTCATCACACCCCAACATCTGGGAAGTGGAGCGCACCCATGGCCAACCCATGGCTTACCGCCAAAAACGTGAAATAAAAAGTAGTACCTCTAAAGTACTGGCAAACAGTTTGCCACAGGATGCCTCCAGATGCCCATGGTGTGATCGCGCTGGCGCACGGCTTTCCCCTCCAGCCCCTCGTTTACATGCCAGCTCCGAGGGAAGGACCTGTGGAGTGCCGCCGGCGTGTCTGATCGTATAATCATGGATCAAACTGCGCCAGGGCAATTTGCCACACCTCCCCCCCCCCGCGATATCCAGCCCGTGTGACTGGGGCCGGAGATGGCTTGTCAGGGCTGCCTTTGCATAGCAACCCTGGACTTCTTCATGGTTACCTATCCAAGTACTAACCTGAGCCAACTCTGTTTAACTTCCAAGCTCTGTTAAGACTGGGCTATCCAGGTCAGGAGACTGTAATATTTGGATCCAACTTTATGTTAATGCATTTAAAAATGCAAATTAAAATTCCATGCATGTGCACTGGTATCAACATATTAAAATAGTTACCTTGATGTCAATCAATGAGTCTCTTCGATATTTATGTTCTTTACATTTTGAAGTTTGGTGAGCAATTTCCTTTATCGGTATTTTTTAATACAGGATTTCTAGCAATGCACACTGTTTTTCATTATTTGTTTCTGAGAAATCCTAAAACTAAAGATGTCACACTTATATCATGCTTTTTGAATGTTAGTAAGCTTCACGTACATCATCTCAGTAATTGCTGCAATGCCCTGTCAGGTGGTGTTTTCCACTGAATTGTGTTTCCACCACCTGGGCAAAGAAAGAGTTAGTGGCTGAGGGGAAAGCTATGTACTTTCCTGCTGGTATGTACATAGCATGCTTGGTTGGTTGCAAATCCCAGTAAGCTGCCTTGCTCCCAGGTCAGTGTGCACAGCTATCCAAATTTAGACACTACAGTATCCCAGCTTTCTCTCTCTCATTCAAGCAAAGATAAGATCTCACAATCAATTTTGTTCCAGTGGCACAAATGAGTAAGAACAAGGAGATACCCAATGTAGACAAAACATAATGTCTTCTTAATAGCTGAGGATTTTCATTTTGTTTTGTTTTATTACTCTTAACTTGTGATGCATGAGAAGCAAATAGGTATGCTGATTGACTCATACAGTTTTAGTACCATGCCTCACTAGATGGCACTGAGGAGTTGTTTTGCCATGGGCTAGTGAAAATGTAAATCTGTGATTGTTCTGATGTGATCATTTCCTAGAGCTATCAGATTCTGAAGTGGCTAAGATTGTATTTTACTTATTTCTTGGTCTATTTCAAAGAATGTAATGATGAATCAATATTTTATGCCTGTTTGTCAATGAAAAAAACCCCATCATGTACCCAAAAGAGGAACTCTCGTTAGCCAGTTATAGCTGACTTCATCAGTATTTGGAGAGCACATAGTATTGTGGCCAGTGGCTCATTCAGACAAGAAGCAATGAGCTCCAGGAAACTAAGAAAAGAAGACAGCGAAAGTCAAGCAACTTTATTGGGGGGGAATGCACCGTTCACGGCTTATCCAAAGTTCTGCTCATGTCTGTTCTTGATTGTAGCACCCAAACGATCCATTGGAACAGGGACACAATTTGGGAAGTGGGGAGATACTATATTTTGGATCCCAAGTAATTATTCTCTGGTGCTCCTACATAGCTACCTGAATGGCTTTGAGTGGTTCAAGACTAAATGGCAAATCTTAAAGGAAAGGTCTGTGAAGTAGCAGGCCCAGCTCCAGTGCCGAAGTGTCTGGAACAAGGGAATAAATGAGTGAATTTAGCAGACGTGTGAGCTCAGCAGCAGGGTGAGGAAGCCAAGGTGCTAGTCTCTCCCCTAAAATGGTAAGTACACTTTCCACAAACAGATCTACATAAATAGAAAATTTATTTTAAAAGATTTTTAAAAATTATGAAGGTGGAATGCCAGCCCGGGGTTGGGGGCTATTCAGTGTATTGCACTGAGTGTCACATATACAGCTATCTGTTGGACAGAAATCAGGGGGTGTGCTTGGTGCATGAAGGTCCTGGTTCTCAGGGAATGAGGCCAAGGTGGCTGACCTAGAGAAGCAGAGACAGTCAGTAAGGCACACTGATAAGACTTTCAGGGACTCTGCCATGGAGCAGATGGTCACAGAACCTACGAAGGGAGGTGATGCTGGACTTGGTCCATAGGGCCAGTGTGCTGCAGCCCAGCCGTGGCACACTGTTTCCTAATAGCTGCTCAGGCTGCTTTCCCAATATGATTTCTGATCCCCATAGTATCAGGAGTGGGAATATTGGCTTCCGGCTTATGGCGACACGCTGGCGAATGCATCTCCCAGGCCTCCAGGGGATGTGATTTGTGCACCAGTGGAAAGGAGGGGAGGACGGGTCGCTACCCCCCCCAGAGCCTTGGCAAAAGGCTCCTAGCTATGGGGCTTTTGAGGGGTGGCCTCTTCGCCAGCGCGATGCTGGGGAATTGAGGCACTCCTCTGTCCCGATGGTCCTGCTGCTGAGTGTCCATATGGATCTAGAGCCGCTGACCGGTACAAGCATCGGAGATTGAGCGTTTTGAATGTATGCCGAATGAGGTTGAGGGGTGGCCTCTTCGCCAGCGCGATGCTGGGGAATTGAGGCACTCCTCTGTCCCGATGGTCCTGCTGCTGAGTGTCCATATGGATCTAGAGCCGCTGACCGGTACAAGCATCGGAGATTGAGCGTTTTGAATGTATGCCGAATGAGGTCGTATGACCAACAATGAACTGTGAGTCGGGTTAAAGTGAAATGAGAATTTAAGAAGAAAGCTACCCCCTGGAAATGGCGAAAAAAGCGAGTGGGGGAGAGGCCGTCCCATACGCATGAACAAAACAACAAAATACTAAGGGGGGAGCGGAAGAAAAAGCATTGAAATCTGTTTTCAGAGACTTACCAGAGCGCAGATAAGCGTGTGGGCATATTTCAGAGACTTTAGCAAGTTTTCATAAAAGTAAACAATGCATAAAGCTGGCGGGGGAAAGGGCAGAGAAAGACAAACCAGTAAAAGTGAAACCAGCCAGAATCTTGAGCCCTCGACTGAAAGAGACCACCAAGCTTTCCAAAATGTTGGCAGAGTCCTTGTGCCCTCTGCTGGACCAGATGACTAACATAGAACAATAGCTGACAAATCTAAACCAGAATCTTGCAACTCAGCAGTTCCAACTGACTGAGACTTTAAAAATAACAGAGCAAACGGCTGAGAAGGTGAACGAAATGGACGCCAACGCCAAAAAAGTCAAGAAAAAGGTGTAAAAGCTGGAAAAGAAACAAGCCTCGGAAGAATCACAACTTTTACAGCTGCAAATGGAAAAGGCAAATTTGGACCTACGGTTTCAAGGGGTCCAAGAATTAAAAGGTGAGAATCTAAAGCAACTCCTGAGTGAAGCATTAGCCCCAGTTACAGATTTGAAAGCGGCGTATCTTGCAGGCAAAATGTATGTGGTCTATAGGTCCTATTCCGTGTACATCAAAAAGAATAATCTGCCTGGGGAAATAGTGGCTAGATTCTCAAAGTGACATGTGAGGGATTCTATCCTGAAAGCAACTACAGGAACACCCTTGAAAATCGGGGACAACACCATCAGGATTCTAAAAGACATTCCATTTGAAATAAGACAAAAGAGAAAGAAATATAAAGATTTAATCCTTTTTCTTCAAACAAACAGCATTGT